>NW_008690848.1:44288-60216 GCF_000695815.1 Acanthisitta chloris | reverse complement strand
TCTCTACCCTCAGTTCTGGGGTCTCTCCCCCTTAAGCTCCCGAAGTTTGGGGTCTCTCGTTCCCCCCAGTTCTGGAGTCTCTCCCTGAGTTTTCGGGTCTCTCCTCCTTTAGGTCTTGGGATTTTGGGTCTCTCTCCCTCTCCCCAGTTCTGGGGTCTCTCTCCCTCAAGTTCTTGGGTCTCTTCCCCTTAAGCTCCTGAGTTTTGGGGTCTCTACCCTCAGTTCTGGGGTCTCTCTCTACCCTCGAGTTGTGAAGTCTCTTCCCCCTTAAGCCCTTGAGTTTTGGGGTTTCTCCACTATACTCAAGTTCTGGGGTCTCTCTATCCCCTCACAAGTTCTGGTGTCTTTCCCCCCTTAACCCCATGAGTTCTAGGGTCTCTCCCTCCTCCCCAGTTCTGGGGTCTCTTCCTCAGAGTTCTCAGGTCTCTCCCCTTTTAGGCCTTGGGATTTGGGGTCTCTCTCTCCCCCCAGTTCTGGGGTCTCTCTCCCTGTGGGTACCTGTGGCCCCTCTTGCCCAGCCCTCAGGTTAGGTGTTTGGATACACAGATCCATGTGTAAGGTGGTAATTTGGCACAAACAGGATGTTTGTTAGCCTCCAATCCTTTAAATTGCCCCTTGGTGTTCCTCTTCTGCTTTTCTTGGGAAGGTTTGTACCAATATTAAATTACTTCAGTCTTCTGTGTATGTAAAAACTATTTCTAGTTAGTCTGTTCTTCAGAGGAACAGAGACAGACACTGTGTGGAATAAGAAAAGATTTCTTTGGAATGTTTTCAGCCAAGTGGGAACTGTTGGAGGTTCTACTAAAAAAGCATCCTGAAATGCTTGGGATATTCCTGTAAAACTAAGCTGTATTTTAACTTCTGTCATTTATCTTCTCTGCAGGTCAATGGTCTCATCTGTTTCCCTTTAGATTTCTCCTTCTGATTTCTTTCTCCATGTAAAGCTGTTTGTGTTTTAACATTTGGCACAACTCATTTGTTTAGCACAGTGTGTGTATATTCATCAATATTCTGGTTTGGTTTTTTTCCCTATGCAGCTGCATTGAGAATCATCTGGAGCAGAGACACACATTTCACATGTGAAGCTCTTAACTAATTCTGAAGTGATCTGTCTTGAATGAACTTATTTCCACACATTTGTAACTTCATTTACACTGCTAAATACAGACCATGCCTAGCAGAATGGGCTCCAAAATTGATTTGAACAAAGACTTCATCAGAGTGAAAACACACTACAGTGGGTAAGTCGCTGTGTCCTCTCTGTGTTGTGTCCTGTCTATTTTTGAAGCCTATTGAGCAGGAGTTCATGGTCTGACCCAGTGATAGAGTAACCAGGGCACTGGTGGATTTGTAATTAGTGTCAGATCAGGTGGGTAAACTCCTGAGCTATTAAAGTACCACCAGACTCCTGTAGGATGCTGATTAGGAAGAAAAGTTAATTTATTCCTCTCTCAAAAGGGGGGAAGTGTGCAGAAATGGCTCACAGTTACTCTGGGTGATGGGTTATTGATCCCTGTGGCCACAGGCAGGTCTGGTTCCATCTCCTGCATCCACAGGCAGTTATTGCACTTGATCCTGTCTGTGATCAAAATGTCATGGCCCTCATGACCTCACTCAGCTGTCAGCAGAGTCAGGGAGGTTTGACTGCTTTAAACATGTCTGAAAATCCAAATTTCCTGTTTGAGCTAATTGGTTTTCTGCCACTGTGAGCACCTTGCAAATTGCCTTGGTCTCCTGTCTTCCTGCAAGGCCTAAGTTTAAGTCCTTTGAGGAGTTAAATATTTGGACTAAGTAAATCCTCAGCCTTGAAGTGTTTAGACTGAACTTAGTGGCATTTGATCAGTGACCTGAGTGACCTTTTCTGGTGTTTTACTGCTAATAGTGGTGCTATTACTGTGGTGGTTCTTACATTGTGGTGTAGGAAAATGCTGCTTTGATTTAGATGTGATGCAATTATGGAAGTCACTCCACAAATTCTGTTGAAAACAACATGCTGTGTTGTTAAACTTACCTACCATGTCAATGCCAAGTAGTTTGAGGTGCTGAGTTTAGAGTTCTGGAGCAATTGCACTAATTTAGTAATGCCAGTTTTCTCATCAATTAGTGTGAAAACGTATCTGCTTTTTTTATCTCTTCAGTTCTAGCTGTGCTCCTGACTTTAATTATTCCTCATGCTTAGTCATTTGATTTTTTTTTTGTCTTCATTTTGCCACCTGTAAATTGAAAGTCTGGTGGAATCTGTTAATTCACAGCTCATTTAGCTACAGATTTTGAACAAATTTGACATAACAAATTTGACAGGTGCCAGATAACTCCAGAATTAGGGACGGCCTTATTCAGGTAGCTGCTGAAAAGTGAAATAATAGTACAAGATGTCAGTGTGGAATCCCAGTGGAAATGTAAGCACAAGGAAGTTGTGCAATGCTGAGCGTGGAGTGTGTGTGTGCAGCCCCAGTATCTCAGGTATGTCTGGGTGTGACAGGGTTCCTGGCATAGCATGGCACAAATCACTGCCTGGGCACATTGCACAGCAAAATCAACTCGTGTCGTTCTTGTTTCATTATTTCAGTTGCTGAGTTTATCTGGTTTGTATCTGGTGACTTGAAATCTCTTGGACAGAGAGTCTCACTTGGTGTGGTTCTGAGAGGTGACACGTGTGGTCTGTCAGTGGGAATGAGTCTCTTGCTGTACCTCATACAGAACTTGCTGCTTGTTAGCTCTTCATATTACAGTGTGGTGTCCAGGTTCACACAGCATCAGAAAAGTGTCCTGAGGGATTCTGTAATGAAGGAATTGATGATGATTTCCCTTTATCTGTGCCCTCACGGCCTAGTGTGGCTGTGCAGACATTGAGGTTAAGCACAGCAGATCTCAAAGCAACACAGACACCTCTGAGATAAGTAAATAATATCATTGTTTGCCTCTGCAGTAGGTGGTAGTTAGCATTCTTCAGCTGCTTGTCTAGTAGGAAGTTCATTAATTACCTGTGGAATGGCATCTGTTAGCACAACTTCAACAATCCCAGGCTGATATTTGTCAGCTTTAGCTGGTGTTTGTAGTGTTTTCTTACCGTGTGTTCTGTTTCAGCACATCATTTCAATATTTGTGCACAGACCTGTAGCTGCTCCAGCTGGTGATTAACTTGTGGCAGTGCAATCAGGAGTGAGCTGTGTGTGTCAGTGACCTTGTCCTGGGGCAAGGCTTTACACCAGCCCTCACACTGCTGTGAGAACCAGTTTGGGCCCTTGCCTTCACAAATGCATAAAACATGACTTCTTTGATAGGGAAATGCTCTTGAGCTCACCCTCACCTGACAGTGCTGCAGACATGTGGGTTACAGGGTGGCAGAGAGCTCACGTATTTCTTCTGCTGCTCTTGTCAGGAAGAATTATTGAGCTGCTGTTCTTTGAGAGCTTTACAAAGTGCAGATTAAAGGTACACTTGAAAAGGTAGCAGTGCTTTTAATCTGGATTTCTTTACGTGGTTGTTCTAGAGCTTTGCTTGCTGTAATTTTGCTCAGCAAAGGCAAAATGGAAAGTTATTAATGTAAGTCAGAATTTGAGTTGGAGTTGGGTGCAGTCCCAGTCAGCTGCTGAGAGACAGAAGTAGGTAAAATGTGCCATCCAACATTTTTTCTGAAATGGTTTGTCACACAGAATGGAAACAGGAAAATTACCTCAGTCGTGCTGGGAAACTTCTGATCTGTTTGCTGTATTGAACTAAGAGGGGAAAGTATTACACATGCCAATAGCCATTAGCCACAAAACTGGTTCCTGACTATCCCCTGGAAGGTTTTGAAGGCACCGAAATAAGTTCATCTCCTGTTTCTTCCTGCACTTGTTTAGTAGTTGGTTTCCTTGAGAAATGTATAAAACCCAGGAGAAAGTCTGGTTTGCATCACCAGATCTGGGTTTGCATAATGTTTCTGTAATATCTGACCTGCTTTGTCAGTGGTGTGTGAACTGTTGTTATTATCCAGAGTTCTGGTCACACATGCCTGAGGTCCTGAGTGGTTTACAGCAGCAGAGCTCAGCGTTGGGTTCCTGTTCTCTAACACTGAAGGATGAGCACAAGATGCAGAGTTGGAGTAAGATTTTTGTCTGAGTTTCCTGCAATTACATCTTTGGAGAATTCACCCAGTCAGAGCTTCCTCTCTAACAGTCAGTGGGTGTGAGAAAGAGCCTAGAGTTTAGAAGGACTTTGCAGTAGTTCGCCAGTCAGAGCTTCCTCTCTAACAGTCAATGGGTGTGAGAAAGAGCCTGGAGTTTAGAAGGACTTTGCAGTAGTTCAGGTTTTCCTTAGCTCCTGATGGAAGAAGTATCTGGATTTTAAAAATGGCATTTTTACGAAAGCTTCTGGGTTTTTTTTAGCAACACTTCAAACACTGGTAATTGTCATAAGGGAACTTGAGTCACCCAAGTAAACATGCATTAAAGAGGGATAATTAACACCATTATTTCCCCCATACTGAAGTGTTTTTTTGAAGCTAAGCACTGTGAGATGTGATCCTGTGGACATAGTGGGAGCACTTGATATGAGTAATGCTCACTCTGAGTGTGACTGTGCAGCTTAGCATCCCTGGATGGAATTGCTGGGACATGCAGGATAATGCAGATGTTTTCTGGTAACACCTGATATTTTCATCCCATGCAGGGACATCCTCATAACCAACCTGGACTCAGCCATAAGCTATAATGAGCTTTGTGATGAAGTGCACGAGATGTGTAACTTGCAGCAGGAACAGCCAATTACCCTCAAGTGGATTGATGATGAAGGTATTGGGGTGAAACACTGCTTGGCCATGCTTGGGTTGGTTGCTCAGTGTGGGCTGCAGAGCCTGGTACAGAAAGATATAAAACCACTGCATTGGTTGGGCTAATGTGTGTAATTATGTGCTTTGTTCTTTCTAATAGTAGCCTGAACTGTTCTCTGACCTGTGTTGTGTTGGAGTGAATGGAATCTTAGAGGGAGGACTGAGGAAGGAGGTAGTCTGCAGTCAGAGGAGATTCAGTCCTTTCTAAGATCCCAAGGAGTAGGATCAATTATGTTTGAATTTTCCTCTTCTGATTCCCAGGAAAGCCAGAGGCAGCTGTGCTGACCTCAGTTTCATGGGGGTGCAATAAAAAGTAACCCGATCAGAAGGGCATGGAGGATAATTACATTGCTGGGCTGAGCTGCTTGAGCTAATAAACCAAGATTATTGCAGGGAGGAAGGAAACCTCATGAGTTTGAGTCGGAGGATTTTCAGATGAGTCCTATGAAGTGTTTCTTGCTTTGCCTTATCTGTTGCATTGGCTCTTTGAGGCTTACTTAAATTAAAACAATTAATTTCTTAGCTGCAGTTCTGCTGAGTGTTTTCTTCCAGCCTGGGTTGAACACACACCTGTACAGCCCTTTGTTTTACTTTCAGTTCAGGTTCAGTTCCACCCAATCTGCTGTTTTGCTCTCCTCAATCCTCCCAGGTTTTGGGAGTTATCCTGTGTCTGTGCATGAGTGTTTCCACTTACTGCCACATGGAATTTCAGTTCATTTGACTGATTGCACAAACAGATGTTCTCTTTGAACTAATTTAAAGCAAACAATTGCCGATGGCTTAATGAAAACCTACCAAAGAGCTGAAGAAACTGGATTTTCTGTTGGGCTTTATGTTGTGTTTCTCTGGGTTTTGACATGATCAGAATGTTTGAATTGTGGATAACTCACTCAAAATAAAATCCCATAAACATATAAGGAGTATCATAGAATCAACTGGGTTGGGAAAGACCTCCAAGATCATCAAGTCCAACCCTACCCTGGTCACTAGACCATGGCACTGAGTGCCACATCCAGTCTCATCCTGAAAACCTCCGGGGATGGTGAATCCACCACCTCCCTGGGCAGCACATTCCAATGCCTCATCACTCTCTCAGTAAAAAATCTCTTCCTAATATCCAACCTAACCCTCCCGTGGCAGAGCTTGAGTCTGTGCCCTCTTGTCCTGCTGCTGGTTGCCTGGGAGAAGAGACCAACCCCCACCTGACTCCAGCCTCCTGTCAGGGAGTTGCAGAGGGTGATGAGGTCTCCCCTGAGCCTCCTCTTCTCCAGGCTGAACACCCCCAGCTCCCTCAGCCTCTCCTCATGGCACTTGTGCTCCAGTCCCTTCTCCAGCCTCGTTGCTCTTCTCTGGACCTGCTCCAGCACCTCAATGTCCCTCCTGAGCTGAGGGCCCAGAACTGAGCACAGGACTCAAGGTGGGGCAGAATCACCTCCCTGGTCCTGCTGACCATGGTGGTTTCATATTGCATCATCACCCTATTTGTAGATCACCAGTTGCAGTGGCTTCCAGAGTGGGGTAGTTGGGCCCTGAGTGCATCACTTCAGACAGCAAGGGTATTTTTCTAACTAAAGACATTCAGGTTTGCTTGGTTTAAGGTGTGGTTGCCCCTGGTGTCTCCACTTGGCCTGTGTGTCCCCAGGAGTGCTGCAGGGAGGTGGGAGCTGCTCTCAGTGCACTGTGCTGTACTGCACATGGTTAAGTGGATTTATGGATTAATTATCTAGTTTTAACAAAAATAACCCGCACAAGTAGTGCTAATAATGTGACCACGAGCAGACAGGAAGACAGGGGGAGCTTTCAGCACATCTGTTCACATTTGTGTTTGATTACTTGTGATATCCTCCTGTTGCAAACTGATGTGGGATAGTTCTGTCTACTCAGTTTTGATAACGTGGGAAGGAGTAATTGTGTTGCTCCACTTTGGCTTTGATCAAAATGCCAGCTTAATTCCAGCTGAGTGAAAGAAATACCAGCCTCAAGGATTGCTTATTTAACTGACTAATTAAAATTCTCCACGTAATTCTTCACTGAAATTTGCTTGTGTGTTGCTTTTCTTCCCTAGGTGACCCCTGCACCATCTCCTCTCAGATGGAGCTGGAGGAAGCTTTCCGGCTGTACTGCCAGAACAGGGAGGAAGGGCTGATTATTCATGGCAAGTATTGCTCAGTGCAGCAACCTCTGTGTGTCTGAGCATCCCTCTGGCTGCTCCAGACTCCTCTGCCTGTCAGGTAACACTGTGGAGTTTGGTGTGCTGAGAAGGCAGAGGAGCCCAAAGCTCTGACTGTCCAGCAGCCTGTGAGGGAGCTTGGAGTGCTGAACTGCTCAGATTGCTTAGTGTTTTACTCCAGGAAGATCCTGCCAGTCTGGAACTATGTTTTAATTGCATCATTCCTCACCTAGAACTATTTAAAGGCTTCCAAAAACTTTCTTTGTGTAAATATATTCAAGAATCATGTGAAAAAGTACCACTGAGAATCTTCTAACTTAAAAACCTAATGTTTTTGTTTTAGTTTTCCCAAGTATTCCAGAGAAACCTGGCATGCCTTGTCCTGGAGAAGATAGTAAGTACCAAAATCTTGTCAAGTTTTAGCTTGCTTTTTTTCAGTCCTACAGAAAAGAAATGTGTTGAAAGATGTTCATAATCTAGTGTTAAATACATGTGTGTCTGGTCTGTTTTCTTAAAAGACTGTAAAATATTTGATACTTTATCCACAGAGAAATTGCATAGATCACCTTGGTAGTATTGTTTCAGGGATTAATGTTGCTTTCCAGTAGTTGCTCTACTGGAAGGAAGAGACAACAGGACTTTAGATGTGTATTTGAACATGGCCCTTGGCTTTTGTGGCTCTTGGAGTCTTTGTCTTGCAGAGAAAGGAAGTGAAGTACTGAAGAGAGAGAGATAGAGCCATTTTAATAAAAAGGTTATTAATCTCTCAAGGAATAATCCTGTGAAGGTAGATAAACCTCAGAGGAAGGAGCCATAGTTGATATGGTTTACCTGTATTTCCATAGCCTGAACTGCCCAGGGATAAAAGGATTAACCAGCTGTGTAGTCACTTCTCACTGTGGAGGAAAGACATCAGGGCATTGGGTGACATCTTGGGGTGTGCTAGGGAAGGGAATGGGAATAATTGGGTGCCAGAGTTCCAGACAGTGTTGGCTGCTCACAGTGGTGTGAGGAAAAGCTGAGTGGAGGATTTGAAGGACCTTTGCTCTTCCCTTTGGAAAGTATAAGAGCAGATAAAATTAATTGCTGATAAAAGCAAGTGATGCAGAGTGGGAAGAGAGTCCTTGGTACAGGATTTGTGCTGACAGACTGGCTAAAAGTGAGTGGTGCAATGGTGATAGTTGTGAGTGATATTGTTAATTGGGGAAAGGGTGCTAAACCACTAATAATTGCTCTGCTGAGAGGCTTAATGAGGATGGAGTGAGAGGAAATAAACACCAAAATATAACAGTTCAAATATGAATTTTTACGTTTAAGCTACAGGCGATGAAAGGTTAAGTGTAAAAACTAGACAAGTTTTCATGTTGACTAAGTTGTGTTTTAGAAAGACAAAAGAGTAAAAGTGCAGCACTATCTGCTCTCCTTGTTCAGCCAATTAGAGAAAACAGTGTTTTCTATGCAGATTGTAAGAGTTAAAGAAATTATCCTTTGAGACTCCTAATTTAGTGAACTCATTAAAGGTGCAGATATTCTAGTAGGAAAGTTTTCTGTGTCAATTTGTGACAAGTTTTACTTCTCTCAAGCCCGAGATGAGGTACAGAAAGCCGAGCTGAGTGTGGCTCAGCTGACCTGGTTATTCTGTCTGTAGGGTATTGCTCCCTACATGGTTTTCCAGGTCACGTTGAATCATTCTCAGCCTGTTCAAAGAGCCTGTTGAGGAGGATGTGCCCAGTGAGGGGTTTGTGGTCAGGTTTCTCAGGGCTGAAGGCATTAGCTGGGTGCACACTGCCCTCTGCACCCTTGGGCCTGTGGCCTAGCTGTGACTGCTCTCTGCAGGGCACTATTAAATTCTAATTAAGTTGTAATCATCATGAACCAGAAGGTAATTTAGCATTCACTGTTGGTGCTTGTTAGCTGCAGACCTACTACACATACCTGCATGGCACTGGGACCGCATGGAAGTGTTACTGGTGTTGGTGATACAGTTTGTTTAAAGGACATTTATTTTATCAGGACCAAAATGTTGTCCTTTAGTTCACGAAGCATTTGGTAGGTTTCAAGTTCTTACTCTCTGTGGCTTTATCACCATAGTTATGTGGACAGGTGATCCTCTAAAAGTGAGAGTATTCTGTGTGTCCTTTTCTAGAGCATCATATTTGCACTATAAAGGAACTTCTGAGTTTGCCTCAAGTTTTTTCCAGAGACAACTAAACACTGAGCTGGCTGCTCAGTCCAAAATGGGTTTCTACTTATATTAGCTTAATGAAGTCCACACTTAATTGCTTCAGTGTGTGGTCTTCTGGTTTGTTACAGGACTACAGACAGTTTGGAATGGAGTTGTAAAATAAAAGTATCCAATTGCTAAATAATTCCTGTTGCTTGGACTCGTTCCTCTTAGGTCTTGGAGTAGTATGAGATCTTCTGAACTGCAAATATTTTGTGCTGAATTTCTATAAGGTTTTCTTTCCAGCTCCTTCAGAGCAGTAGTGCTTTGGAAGAAGAGTGCAGAAACACATCCTGAAGTGTTTGCATTATATCTAGTCATTGGCTCTCCTGGACCCTTGGAATTTAGTGTGGGTTGAGGTTGTCGCAGCCAGCAAAGCTTGGAATAAAAGGAAGAAGAGTGCAGAAACACATCCTGAATGGTTTGCATTATATCTAGTCATTAGCTCTCCTGGACCCATGGAATTTAGTGTGGGTTGAGGTTGTCACAGCCAGCAAAGCTTGGAATAAAAACACCTAACCCGTTAATGGAGTAAACCATGTGACTAATGTTGCAATTCTATTTGCATGACTTAAGAAAAGTTATTTTTGTGCTTGAGGAACCTTTCTTCTTACGCTGCTGAGGTGCTGTCTGAGAGGTGGAATTTCCACTGTCTCCAGCACCTGCACTTGGACTCTCTGGGTGTTCTGTGCTCCTGAGGTTTTACACTTTATTTTGGCCCAGCTCCCATGGTAAATGCACAGCAGCTGGTGGACAGGCAGCACCTTCTGCCTGTCCCCACGGCCTGGGCTGCTCTGTGGAGAGGTGAGAGGATGCCAAAGCATCTCCCATCCCTTCCAGGCACTGCTGTGACCTCTCCGGGCGTTTCTCTCATCTGCTGGGCTGGAGCCCTGGGGGCTTGATCTCTGCTTGCTGCTAAAGATGGCAGATTTCTAGAGCAGTCCTGCCTTTAAAAATGTGTTTATTTTCCAGAGGATTAGGTTTTCCTTTGGCATTGACATAAAAGAAGGTTTGTGGGAGATGTTTGGCGTGTTCCCTCCGACGCGAGAGCCTTCCCGACTCCGCGCTGTGTCACGGCAGCTGATTGGCAGCTTTATAACTTAGTTATTGTAGTCTCAGCTTATTTATGCTGACAGATCTTGATCTGATTTATCACTCCTGGTGCTGCAGTGCATTGTGTAACACAGCACGTTCGGCCGAACAATTCCCATCGATTTGTAGGACTTTCCTGTCGGAATCGCCGGTTTTATCGGAGAAAGACTTGTTTGGGTGACATCAGCTCCTTGACATCCATGCCATGTTTTAGTTTGTGCCTCAGCTGCTAGCTACAGCCTCTCAAGGGAGCCAGTACCACCCGTGCCTGGATACATGAGAGATGTGAAAGGGAGAGACGGGGGTAACCAGTCTTCCATTAAATATTTGCTCTTAATGTTCGAGCCGATCCTGCCTATTGTCCTTGGTGTCTAATGGTATTCACACAGCAGCATCCGTGGGATAAAGGGAAAATGTTCCATTCCGTACCTACCACGGTGTAAAGAATTCCATGCTGAAGAGGCTGAGGCATCAAACCCAGTGAGTAATGCCTGTTTTCTGTGGGGTTGGTGTCCCCGGCGTGGCTGGCGCGGTCGGTGTGTACGTGTGCTGCAGGAGAGGACAGAGCTCTGCTCCCACCACCTCCTCTGCAGCCATGGATGGTTACAAACGCAGAGGTTCCTGCTGCCTCTGAGCCTGGGGATGTGGCTGAGACACCTCTCGGAAATGCTGATAGAATTGCATTGAAAGGACTCCTGGGGGATGTATTTTGGGAGGAAAAGAGCAGAGGAGTGAGTGATGCTGCTGCTGCTAATGCTGGAGATTAATGAAGGCAATGTATCCCAAAAACCCTGACGGTATGTGCTCGGGGCCTCTTTATTGTCACATTGCTGGGGGAAAGCTAACGATTTAAAGCATCGTTTTCCAGGGCCTGTCTCTGGAATTCTGGGGAGTGGATTGTCATAGATGGAGGTTTGGAATTGGGGTTTGCTGAGTTTCTGATATTGTCAGAATAACCTGTGTTAGTTCCCTGCTGCTGAACAAACAGGGCTGTGTATTTCATATTAAAATTCATCCTGGATTTGGGCAGTCAGTGCTGGCAAATTTTAAGGTTGTTTTGCTGTTGGCTTCATTTAATAGAGAAATGCAGGCTATGAAGCCCTTAAATTAATTAGCAAAAGAGAATGAATATGTTTTTAATGCACTTATGACATCAGTGTGACAGTTTTTATGCTCTGACATTTCTGGCTGATTCTGCTGCCTGATTTTTTCGGTGCTGATTGCACTGTGTTGTGCATGTCTCTTATGCTCTTTGTTTATCTGCTCAGTGTTTTAGCATTAGGTGTTTGGACTTCATTTTCCCCCAAGCCATCTTCCTTGAACATTTCATCACAGGCTTGAGTAAAGGTATCTTAGTCACCTAATTGTTGTTGTGGGCTTTTTATTTTGGGTACAGGTATCTGATACGGCTTTATGTTCTGCCTCATACTATGAAATAGCTCTCAAAGGCTTCTTGCTAGAGTAGTGTGGCCTGTAAATATTTTTCTAGCTCATAAGGCAGGTTTTTCCCTTCATTTGTTACTGTATTGGCAGCAGTGATTAGGTTATTCAGAGCACGTGAACCAATTTAATCCCCCAATGAAGAAAGGAACTATTGCCACCATAGAGACTGTTCTGAAGACGTAGATTGGATTGCACTGGATAATTAGGCAATTTTGAAACCGTTAGTAACCCTCTCCTGGTTTTGTGTGGTTGAGCTGGGGGTGGGGGGGGAAACTGTGCTGTTTTTAATGTAAGATACATTCTTGCTTAGGGTGGGAAAATAGCTGTGTCATAGTTTCTCAAGAATACCTGAGATCTCCTCCTCTGTCTTCGCTGTGCTCCACGTTTGTGTCATATGTGGCATATCTGACAGCTGCACAGACTGTGAGGCAGCATAAGGGGCTGGAAACAGAATTGGAGTTCGAGGGCTGTCGTGCTTATCATCATTTTGTGGTGTTAATTCCCACAGAATTCCAGCATTTTTCTTGGCTGTGAAACATCCAGCGATAAATAAGGAGCTAGGCCTCCCTTTGGGTAGCTGAGGCATGAAATGATAAAGGTTGGGGTTTGATACCTGCCCTTCATTAGAGGTGCTGCATGTCTTAGCAGGCATTTGTATACCAATTTCTGATCTCTGAACTAAAAATTCAGTGGAGCAGGGAGTGCTTGGGCTGGTTTTTAAGGTGTCACAATAAACAGCCTGTGTTCCCTGTTATTTATTCCACCCCTCTCCTGGCTCTTGCAGTAGTATAATCATGCAGGAAAGATGTCAGCTGCTTTCAGAAAACTTCCCTTTGATGTCATGTCTCGTTCCACTCCCTGTGTTATCTCTCATACTCCTATCTCCTCATCAGCTGGTGAATCCACTTTGGCTACTACAGGCGTTTGGGGTAAGCTGGCAGGGAGGTGATGAGGGTTGTTGCAATTAGGAAGCATCTGTGAGCCTGTTAAACCTTAGTTAGGCCTTTGTTTCAGTAGCTTGAAAGAACTGTTGAATATGTAACCTCCTCAATTACATGGCCAAGGCTAATGATACCTTGTTATTATACCTGGGCTCTGTGTAATACTTTATGAAATGGGTTTCTCTATGCCACTGATGGTTTCTAATGTTTACCAGAGCCACAGCACTAGCAGGAGGCCTGCAGGGCAGGTAAATGAGCTGCTCAGCTTTGGTCCCGTGGATTTTTGGAGTTGCTCTGTGAGAAAGCAGATTTTGTGCTGCTGGTTAGGAGAGGAGAGCACTGCAGGAGTGAAGTCCTGGGAGCCTCAGTGTGGCAGCAGTTGGGCAGCCACCGAGGGCTTGCTGCAGTGCCAGAGGGGATGGCAAAGAAAGCAAAGAGCAGCAGAGCCCAGGCCTGCTGGGAGGGGTTCAGGAGAGGCACATGAGAGCCCTGAGCTCTCCAGGGTGGGAGTGAAGGGGTGGGCAGGCTCTGCCGTTCATGCTCCAACCACACGGGGAAGGCAGTGGGTTGGGGAGGGGGGAAAAGGGAGAGCTCATCTCAATATTGGCCTCATTGCAACTCTGGAGTTCATTGCTAATTCTTCTGCATCTGCAAGGGCTTGTCCTTGAGTCGTTAGCTGGGGAAATACTTAACAGAAAACCAGAAACTGTTTAAAGGCAAAATTTCAAGATTTTAGTATGGTCCTGTTTGCTCCTACGATAACATGATAGTAATGCTGTTCTGTGCTTCTTCCAGTAATTTAGGTTGTCATCTGCTGTTCTTCAGCCCTGTGACTGGCACAGGATTCACTGCTCTTTACTTTGTCAGCTCTGGTAAAAAGTTTAATTTCAACTTCATTCTAAGCACAAGTTCTGGAAACTTTTGGTGGTTCTGTGATCATCAGCTTCATGTGCAATAGCAGTTTGGAACACAAATAGAATGTACAGGTGACTGTGGAATAAGTGGGAATCAGGTGGAGAGGACAGGCCAGAGCCCTTTGACTGGTATGGAAAGTGCAAGGAGACAAGACTAGAACCTAACTCAGAAAAATGCAACAGATGAAATATGGTGCAATTAATTTCAGAGTCATGTCTGGCACAGATTAATTTAAACCAGTTAACTGTTTCCTGCAGGACAAGAAGTGGAGGGAGTGGAGCTCTTAGAATGAAGTCTCCTGAAATGTCTTCTCAAGGATTTGTCAGTAGTTCCCTCTGACCTTTTCAACAGACATGTTATAAGTTGCCTTTTAAGATAAAAGATGAGACTGGGTGAAAACTGGCTCTGACCAGTTCTAACTGATGCACTTCAGCAATCTGCATTCAGTTCCCTCTGCTGTCTCACTCAGTCACAAGAACTGGAATTCTCACCCCCTTCAATTACCAAGAGATATGAATCATGTGTGCTCAGAGGATTAAGTTTTTCTACAAAATGTGTGGTGTCAAGTCTAGATTAAGATTCCCCACCAGGTTTTAGCTTGTGCAAGCTTAAGGTAGAACCAAGTTCCTGCAGGAAACTTCCCTGGGCTGCTCCTCACTGCTTTGGGTGCCTTCCTCAGTGATTCCAGGGGTACAGAAGGCAAAGCCTTTCTCTTGCCAGGCTTTTAGTTAGGACAGAAAATATTGCTGCATGTATGTTCCAACACATAAAAGTTGGTTTAAGACCAGAAAGTGTCCTGCAAAGTGGCTGCAGATGCTACAGATTGCTTAAACATTCAGAACTTCATTTTAATCTACCTCAATGCTTAGACACATTAAGGGAATAATTTAAGCAGGGACTGTGCAGTCCTCTTTCAGCTTGGTTAAACATGCAGATACTAAATTATGTTAATAGGACATTAAATTCAGTTTTCATTGTAGTAAATCTTGTAATGAAAGTGATTTTTATTTGGGGAGAAGTGATGCAATCATCAAAAGAAGCCTTTGGGCTTTGATGAACACGGCAGTGGAAGTTTGGGCTGGAGTGACCACAGTGCTTTGGTACACAGAGCAGCCAAGGGCTCATCATGAATGTATGAAACTGCATGGAAAGCCCAGGTAGAGAGAGGAAAACTTGAGCTTTTTCCTTTGCAAAACAAGATGCTAAGCACCTTCAAGTGTGGATCCACCACCAGTTGTCCTGGGCCCTTCTCAGAACATGTTTGTTCAGATCAGAGCAACAAATCCAGCAGCATCTCATCCTGTGCTGGTGCCAGATGCAGCTGTGTCACACCAGGGGCTGAGGAGGATGTCCAGGCTGTGGTCACTGCCAGGCCCAGAGCTGCTCAGAACCAGGACATCCTGCAGCAATAGCAAATTCCCTCTGTGCTGGTGGTAGGGGAGGATTTCATTAGGGTTTGATCCCACAACGGCAGAGGGTGGAATTGCATTTGGAGATCCAAATGCAGAGGGAGTGATTTTTGTGGCCTTCACTGGGGCAAACCAAGGGTGTTGTCACTGGGGAATCATTGTGCCTTTTGTTTCTCCCTACTCAACTCCCATTTTCAAAGGCAGAGGTCACACTCTGAGTTCTCTGTGGAACTGAGGGAGCATCTCCTGAGGATGAGTTAACTTGGAATGGACACTGTTCACCAGACAAATTGGCTGTTTGTAGCCACAGTTACATATTATTAGTGTATTTATTTTTTCCTTAAATGATGTTTTCCTACAATATCTTTTTTTAAAAGATGGAAGAAAACCCCCAACCCTAGGAAATGTCTTTGGGAAACCAATACTGAACAGCTTCACGAGGTTCCCTGTGCATCACTGTTAGTGATGCAGTTGCACAGTTTGACAACAGAGGGAAGAATTGCACAGCAGCAACAGACAGTGTGACACTGATTTTTAGGCACAGACAGCTGGTTAATTTTGTTTTGGGTTCAGTATCTTTATTGCCATTGTAATCTTCACTTGAAAGTCTGTTTCTTTGCAGTCCTGGCAGTAGATAAAGTTCAATATATGTGTTGCCCAATAAAAATTTATCCCTGTTAAGAGCCTGGAACATATTTTGATCTTTTCCTCTGAACCTGTTCACATCCAAAATGAATATTAGAGTGAGATCTTTTTTGGTTAGGTGAAGGCTTGTGTTTAATATTCATCAGAGCCTAATTAGGGGTGTGATAGCTGCTTGCAGACTGGAGATAACTCGACCTCCTAACTGAGTTTACTGGTGTGTGCTGCAGAAGGAAGGGAGAAGTGCCCCTTTTATTAAGCACAGTAATGAGACATTCT
>NW_008690848.1:0-44267 GCF_000695815.1 Acanthisitta chloris | reverse complement strand
ACACAGCTGAGATCAATCCTGCCTGCAAAATCCTGGTTCAGTTCTTGCTTAGCAGGAATCCTGGAATGCCTCACGTGCTTTATTCCAAAGTGTTGTTGAAACATGGACCTAAACCTTTGGTTTGGGGTCCTAAGTGTCCTTTTCCCATGGGCAGTGCAGGGGTGAAATGCAAACCAAGGTTAGAGCTTTGTTCACACAACACTGACAACAAACTGTTCGTTTCCCAATTCCAGGTGTGCACCCCCTGCCATTTGTGAATCCAGGCACTGTTCAAGGTGGTTTCCTTGCTCCAGTTAGGATTTTTGTATAGCTGACAACGCTTTGAAATAACAATGGTATTAAAAACCCAGACTCCTTTTTATAACTTACCACTATCCTTGAGGGAATTTGTAGGGAGGATGTCCTCATCCCTCAGGTTCTGCCTGCTCAGTTTTCCAGGGGCTGAGGTCTCTCTGGCAGCACAGCCATGTGCTGGATCAGCCACTTGTCCCAGATTTGGGTCCTCAGTGAACAAGAATGTTTTATTCTGTCACAGAAATGTAATCTTATAGTATAAGAGTAATTATAGAACCTGTGATAGAAAGGTGTGTCTCAGTGATCTCTGTTTTCTCCTCTCTTACCTGGAACTCTTTTAGGGGCAGAGAATGAGCCTCAGCCCCTGCATAGAACCACTGCAGTTCCCATGGGGAATTGTGAGGGTTCCTACTCCTGAAGGCTCTGTTGTGTTCAGTCAGTTTTTGTTAGATTGTTGCCTCACAAGTCTATGATATCAAACCCTGACTTTGATTTAATATTTATCATTAATTAGGGAGGTGACTTGCTCCTTTATTTACAGACCTCATCAGCACAAGCTGCTCGTTAACTTATCATTCACTTAATATTCCTCACGTCAGTGATAAGCTAATGTTCAGCTCACAGATGTATTAGGTTGTCTCCATATGGTGCTTTGTCTAATGAATTAATGAGCTATTTTGGAAGAAACCCTTGGGAAGAGTTTTCCTCCTGGTGAAAAGTCACCCTACAAACGGTGGAAGAGTTTTCCAGTGGAGTTTGTTTCAGTGAAAAACTTAGCAGTACTTTTGCTGTGTTCTCATTTGAATTTTCTTTGCACTTAGGAGGAGAAAAGTTGGTGTTTGGCAGATTTTGAAGAGCTGTTTGAGTCAGAGAACCATATCCAGGAGCACAGCTCTGTTCTGTGGCTGTGTCTTTGCCACCTCGTGGTGTGCAATATCTGCAGTACATGTCATTCAGCTGCTCTGAGAAGCTGCTCAGGCTTTCCCCAGTTGTTAACAGTTCATTTAATAGTGCAATATCTGTCTCAAATTGCCTGCACAGTAAACATTTGCACATGCAAATGGAGTAGGGATGAATGTTTGGGGATTTGGCACTGTAGATTTGTGGAGTCACAGAAACTTCAGTACTTGTATGTTCCTTCCCTTGGAAGTACAGAAATAGAGGATCTAAAACCAGAGCCAGGATTGCAGTCAGTGTTCACACATTGTGTGTCAATACCCTGTGAGTTTTGGCTTGCTCAGTATAATGTTAGAATCATTTCTCAACAAAGAAACTTTTTACTACTTGCATTATCTTTTCACAGGGAAAATGTCTGGGGGGGTTTCTATTTAAGAAACACTTTTTCCTTGCTGAGCTGTGGATGTTTAACACTTGGAAGTCAGCAATGTGAAACATGACATTTGAGATGCTCTTGCATCAACTCCTGAGGATTATAAATGTGCAATTTAATGCTTCAGCAGGGTGTTTATCAGTCAAGTCTGTCGGAGTCTTTTGACCCAGCCTGGACCCAGCTGAACTCCTGGTCCCAGCTGTGTGCCACAGGTTGGCTGTGTCACCACTGCAGCTCTAGGTGGGACCCTGTGGCACAACAGGTTTTGTTATCAACTCTCAAACTCTCTGCTTAGCCACTCACAAAGAAATTGCCCATCTGGATGTGAAAAGTGACAGCCAGAATAACCCGTGGTGATGCTGGGCACTGCGGTGTTTGGCCCCTGGGAAATCCTGGCTGGAAGAGGTTAAATGGTTTCTTGTTGGGATGAGGATATATTAGAAATAATGGCAGTTGAACTGCCTGGAAGAAGAGAGATTTGGGGTAATGGTGGGGTAGAAAGGAGGTGGAATAGTGCAGCAGGTTTAACTCTGTGATGTGCTGTGTGCTGACCCCAAACATCCCCTGAGCGTCGGGGGAAGGTGACCCAGAGCAGCGTCACTTCCCGAGGAGCTGTTCCTGTAACAGCTCTGTCCTCTCACCTGAGCTGGAGCAGCCCAGGAGCTGTAACAGGATTATGATCATGTGAGGGAAGAGAGACAGAGCTGGAGGAAAGGGAGAGGCATCGGTGAGAGCACATCCTGGCCGAGCTGTCACTCAGAGCAGCCTTTAAAAACACCAACCCCCAGGGACGAGCAGAGCAGGAGTGTGCCCAGGCACAGCTCTCTTGGAGCAGTGTGTGTGGGGCTGCTGTGCTGCTATGCTGCTGCTCTACACCTCTGTCCTTGCCTCCCTAGAGTCCATCTACCGCCGCGGCGCCCGGCGATGGAGGAAGCTGTACCGAGTGAATGGGCACTTGTTCCAGGCCAAACGCTTTAACAGAGTGAGTACTGTTGCAGAAAACCTTGGGCTTGGGGCATGTTCTGTGCTCATTGTTTTGCTCAGGCTGTGCTGTTTCTGTGCTGGAGTGCTGCAGAGAAAGGCGAAGCAAGATGCTGCTGGTGTGACATTTCGCTCCGCGCGGTGTTATCCGGGTCGGAACGGTCAGGGAAACTTGGAAGGGTTTGAGTCTGGGGTGGAGTTCGTGTGGGATTGGGGGGAATTGTTTCAAGTCTCTGAAAAAATGGGTTTGTGGCTGTTTAAACTGATGCAACTTGGAGCAGCTTCTCCCCTCTGTCTTCCTTATGTGACTTGGATTGCCTGTCAGCACAATCTTTTCCCTTCAGGACTTCTTATGGTTCTTGAAGCTCATACCAGGAGCTGTAACTTAACTCTTTCAAATCTGGGTATTACAGAATCCAAGAATTAAAAAAGCTTGGTTTATTGAGCCAAAATATAGCTGTCTTTTAAGAATCTGACTTAATCCACAGAAGCAAGTGAATGTAGCTTTAAGGCTGAGACACCTCCTGCACTTAGCCCATTATTGCCTGAGTATTGCAGCATATACACAAATGTAGTGTGCACCTCGGAGATTCCACTCAGACAGTGCAGAGAGGGGAGTTAACTCCTTCATTCTGCAGCAACATTTTGTTAAAAAATGAAATTAGCTTTTTTTCCTAGCATTCCCCACCCCTAAAACTGCACTGGAAGAAGGAAAAGCCCCTTAAAATGTAGTTAAGGGGCTTTAAAATGTAGGGAGGATATAGTTAACTCTTGTTTCCTACAACTACCAAAATACAAGAAGGCAATACAGAAAACCATCTTTAAAAATGCTCCATTCTTTGGCCATTAGCTCTTTTCCTATTGCTATTTTTTACATCACTCTGACACCACTAGTAAGGATTTAGAGTAGCCAAAAGTTTTGGGCAGGACGTGGTGTGACTCACCAGTCTGAGGAGCTGAGTGACCACACTGCAACGTGCAGTTCCTGGAGGAACAGACTTGCACTGTCCTGGTAAAGCAGCAGCAGAATGTCTGGTGTGGGGCAAGAGACTGTAGAAATCTGTGCCTTGGTACACCACAGTCTGGTTCCTTCATTTGTCCTTTTTTGGGTTTAATTCATTTGGTTCCATGTGTAAAAAGAACATCTATTTTTGATGTTTGGTGCAATACAGAGTTTTGACAACAGGGCTGATAGATGGGGGTTTAATTATGCAGCACAGTCACTTTGGGTGTGTTTTATACCCAATTGTGCAGGACACATTCCTGGCAGTTTTGTTTGGGTGACCTCTGTCAGAACCTGAAGTTCTAAATAGACCTACTCTCTAATGTTACACTGTAATGTATTCCGTGTGCTAAGGGTTGTGTTTTTTAGTTATGTTCATTACAAGAAGGACTGTATTTAGCTGAACTCTGAGTGCAATAACCTTCAGGTTTGGGGGAAACCCTGGATATTCTACAGTGCTTACTGCTAACCACCTGTTAGGTGACTGGGCTGGATTCTTGCTGCTCTGGAGAACCACTCAGCTGCAGAGGGGGATTGGTGATGGAATTCTGCTGTGCCTTTTTCAGAGAGCATACTGTGGCCAGTGCAGTGAAAGGATATGGGGGCTGGGAAGGCAAGGCTACAAGTGTATCAACTGCAAGTTGTTGGTCCATAAACGCTGTCACATACTTGTCCCACTGACCTGCAAAAGGCATATGGTAAGTTTGCACCGTGTACCAAGCTGAGGTGGCTCACTCTGACCTCTGTTGCTGTTGGTGAATGTGTCCTAAGCAATCAAATTTCTCCTGTACTGTTCTCATCTTCTCTGTGATCCTCACAGGTTCCAGTGGCAATGCTGCTGTCTTTCCTAGTGTCCTGGTTTTAGCCAGGATGGGGTTAATTTAAACACTCAAACATCTCTATCCCTAAATTTTAGTCCTTTTTTCACAGTCATCCCCAATATTTCACTACTGGTTGGATCCTGTTTTTCCCACCTCAAAACTTACGGTATTTTCTTTAGTGCTATTGCATGTGACTTGTCTGATACTACAGATTCTTTGCCAATTAATTGATGCATGTTGCTCTACCTCCTGGAATAGTCTGTGTGTCTCATGAATGAGACCAGTGTCCACATGTACTATAGAACTCTCTGGAATTGTGATCTTTACCAATTGCATAATGAGTGACAACAATTGGTGCCTTTATTAAGCAGCCAAGGAATATGGCAGAGCTCTAAATGCAGTGTGTAACATCCTGCTGCTTTGCTGTGGTGCCACGAGAAACACTCAGAAGCCTTAGAAGGAACAAAAGGTTGGACTTTGCAGGAAAATACACTCCCAGGAGACAGCTGAGGGGAGGGTTGGTACAGCATTAGGGTGCTGCTGGGCTGGGTGTGTCCTGCAGCACACACAGCTCAGGATTCAGTTCCACAGGGGCAAAGTTGTCAGGGAGCTGCAGGGATGTGGCAAGAGGTCCTGACCTCAGAGCTAACCAGTTTGGTTTCCTTCCCCATGTCCTGCTGTGCTGGGCCAGGATTCGGTCATGCCTTCCCAGGAACCTCGCTTAGGTGACAAAAGTGATGAAGTTGATCTCCCTTCAGAAGAAACTGATGGAAGTGAGTACTTGTCCCTTTGGAGTTTGTGTTTCCCCATCTGGAGGTTCAGTTTTCACTCCTCTTCATTACAACAATAAAATTTGGTCAACTGTCCCTTAGCATGTCAAACAAACTGACCTTAACCAACCAAGTCATCTTGCTGTGTATCAGTTTTGAAATGTTTTCCAAGGAAGGTCTTTTTAACCTTAACCTTAACACTGCTTTGGTGTCTTTTCCAGTTCCCTACATTCCTTCCAGCCGGAAACACGACACCATTAAAGATGACTCTGAGGTATGTGTTTAAAATGTACTTGCACTTCATATTTGCATACTCCTAATCATTCAGCTCTTACAAACCAGTCCAATGACTTGGTCAGGTTTCTATGCTGCTTTTTGAAAAAATCTGTATTTTCTGAAAGTTGAGAATTTTATCAGCATTTTGGTTGGATTTTTTTTTTCAGGTTTCTTCTGTATTCAGCTCTTGTTATTCCAATTTGGTTGGATTTTTTTTTTCAGGTTTCCTCTGTATTCAGTTCTTGTTATTCCAGTCATGAGCCAAGATACCTTTTTCTTTTTTCCCTGCCTTCCATTTATGTTGGAATAGCAGTGGTTTAGCAGAAGGTCTGACTGTATTGGTGCTGTGACATTGTCTTGTGTGCTGGCCCTAATGGATGTTCACCCTGTCAGCCTCAGGCTAGCATTGGCTCACTCTGATAGCACATTAACTATCCACCTCTCTGAGTTCACATAAATAATACCTAACAGCTCAGACAGCTCCTGTGCAGAACAGCACACACTTCAGCTTGGTTTTCCCACCTCTTTCAGAGGCAGTCAGGCACAATCTCTGCACTCCGAGAATGTTGCTCCCTTAAAGCAGTTTGAAAAATCCAAATATGCTTCAATTCTAAAGGACTTCAAGACTTTTCTTTGGGAAGTGCTTCTGGCATGTCTGAGATAAGTGGGACACACTCTGCAGAGCAGTGGCAGTCAGGCTGATATTCCCCTTCCAGCAAGGCTGCACCTTTCCTCCTGTGCCTCCACCACAATGCCTGTCACTCCATTCCTTTCACCCTCGAGTAGCTCCTGCTCCTGGGTCAGTGCCTTCTTTTCAGCCTTGTGTCTTCAGGTTTCATCTCCAGTTCAGAGATGGAAGGGCATAAATAAAAAACACATCAGGGAATTTGAATTGCTGATTTCTGGGCTTCGTGCTCAGGTAGATTCTGTGTGTGTTTAAATCTTGATAGGTGCTGTTTGCTCAACTGCCTTGAATTGTGCTGCTCTGGTTGTCCCACCTTGCTCTGAGCTGAAATAATTGCAGGTATCCTATGGAGAGGAATTGGCATTTTGGGAGCTTGGACGAGAGTGTTTCAGCTTAGAGCAATCTCTTCTAATAGCAGTCAATCCTAGATCAAGACTCTTTATATAAATACTTTCCACAGTTGCACAGAATGCTGATCTGTCTGCGAGTACAGTGCTGTGAGGTCAGGTAAAAATAGGCCACAGAAGTGTGTCAAAGCCTGGGATGTGCTGGTGAAACCTGACATGGCCAGGTACCTGCTGCATTTCTCGAGTTCAGCTGCTCCAGCCTCAGGTTTTCACATCTCATTCCCAGTCAGGACGATGAAATTTATCCTCTCAAATAACATTTTTGTGGTGGAATGTTTCCTGCAAGTTCCCACTCTTGAGGAGTTGAGCTCTGCATGCTCCCAGGCAGCTCAGAGGGGTCTTGGCTTTTGGTAGCTCCACGGTGAGCTGAGCACAGCTGTTAGTTACACAGGCTGGAACCAAGACAGGTATATTCATTAGCAAATTAGGGATTCCTTATCTGCCTCAGGTTTAGATGGCCTGTATTAATTAGTGCTGCAGTATCTGTCAGAATGCAAAAGATAAGCAAAGACTTAATACAAAGAATGATTCTGCATGGCTTGTGGTTCAGGAACTTGACTAGAACCTCATTCCTCAAGGCTTTGCTTTCCAGGAGGGATAAGAAAATGAGTCACTGGCTGAACTGCTGCCTTGAAAAAACAGTGACTTTTAGTAAAAGCAAAACCAATAGCAACCAAATATTTCTACCAGAAGTGTTGCAATCAGCATTCAGCTCTGTGTGCCAGAGCAGAGCTAACTCAGCAAATCCTGCCCAGGGCCTGAGGATCTCTTTGCTTGAATAGCTCCTTGCTATGGAAATGTCTCGTGTTTCTCTTTCTGCAGGATATCAAACCAGTCATCGATGGAATGGATGGAATTAAGATTTCTCAGGGCCTTGGACTGCAGGACTTTGATTTGATCAGAGTTATTGGCCGTGGAAGTTATGCCAAAGTTCTCCTAGTTCGGTTAAAAAAGAATGATCAGATTTATGCTATGAAAGTAGTGAAGAAAGAATTGGTCCATGACGACGAGGTAAAAGTCTGTGTTATTTGTGTTCTGTTGTTGTGAAAAGGTTATGTGCTTTAACAGAACCATCCAGCTGAGCAAGCAGCTCCTGCTGCAGCCAGCACTGCTGTCAGAGGGTTTGTCTGGCCCTGGGGCTTGTGTCACCAAGTGTCTGTGTGAGCCTGGAGAGATGGTCCCTGTTCTAACCACAGTTAGCTTTAGTCCTGGTGAAACAAACATGTTAAACACTCCAACCTGGGCATGTGGATTTCTGAGTGAGGACACAAACGGGGTGGAATTTGTGCCCTTAGTGTTGAGAGAAATCAAAGATCTTTTCCAAGCAAATGAATGTAGCTGCAGAGCATTGTCTGTCTGTCAGCGACGGAGCTGAAACTGTTGTGACAGTCCTGCTGGTAGAGCCTATGTGCGAGTGACACACAAGTCTGGAATATCTTTGTCCATGAGCTGAAAAGTGATGTCTCTGCCATCTGAGGTCCCTGTGGCTCTGTCTGCCCCAGAGATCAGGGCTGTATTGCTCCAGTGCTGGCACAATCCTCTTAGTGTTTTAATGCAGGGCCTCAAATGCACAGGTTAGGGGGGAAAATAACCTTAGTGATAAGATTTTAAGTTTATGCTGCTGAAAGACTGAAGGTTTTGAAAGTAGGATATTAGGGGAAAATAACCCCAAAGCTCTATTTTAAGCACTGTTTGTGTTGGTAGTTTCAGTCAGTTGCTCTGGCTGTCACCTTTGTCATTACTCCAGGGCCTCAGTTCTTCTGAAACACTTTGGCTTGCTCAGGTATTTGATGTTCCTTTTTAAGAACAAAGATTAGACTGTTGTGTGGTTTATTTACCTCTTCCTTTTGAACATGTGTCTTTCCAAGAAGTTAGAAGCTAAAGCCAAGTGCTGTTTAATGAGTTATGCAGCTGTTTCTGAGAATCAGAGGTAGAAGTGAGAAGGTTTTTTGAGCAGTGGCTCTCAGATAATTGCATGGGAGACTGAGCTAATTGGGTTGTCTTTTCTGTGAGGCTGTACAGTGAAATTCTGGGGACTGATAGGCAATTCACTGAACCCTGAGTGCAGGAGATATGGCAAGTAATGGAAAATTCACCTTGTAAGTGTTTCGTGGAGAAAGAAAATTAATTGCACAGCAAGTGTCAGTGTGTTTGAATGAGCTGGTGCTTTGCAGGGGGTGGTGGATGCTGGAGAGGAGTGAGATGGAAGCAAGTCAGATAGCTGAGCTGCTGCTGCTAGTTGTTCTAAGCCTAATTTTGTTAGCAGCAGTGCTCTGGTGTGATGGCAATGCATTCATACAGGAGTGCACTAATGAAGGGGTTAATCTAAAGACTTCTAAAGAGAAGCTCATTGAGTAAAACCCAAATCAGGTGGACACATTTATTGCTGTTTGGACCCAGGTTTACCCTCCTAAGGTGTTGTGTCATCTTTGTGTCCCAGCACAAAACCTAACAGGTTTATTTCATTTGGCAGTGACATTTCTCTTCCCTTTGACACTGTAGTTTCACCATCCATCCTTGACAGGAAGAGTGTCTCAGTCTGTGTTTGTCTCTGGGTTGGTTGGAAAGCTGCAAGTGCCTGTTGGAAAATCAGTGATGGTGTATGCAAGGCAGCAGTGATGCTCACAGCTGTTTTCTGGGAACACCCACAGTGGTTGTCCAGCAGTTCTGATTGTTCAATTACTCTGTTTCAGGATATTGACTGGGTACAGACAGAGAAACATGTGTTTGAACAGGCATCCAGTAACCCCTTCCTGGTTGGTTTGCATTCCTGTTTTCAGACAACGAGTCGGTAAGAGAGACCTCCAACCTCTTCAAACTCCTGACCACTGTGCTAATTGCTTCTCCTAAGCATCACCAGTGCCATCACACAGCCAGGGGCTTTGGGGGGAAGCAGTGGCACTGTCAGGGATTCACTGCTGCACAGAGCCAGGGGCAGTGAGGAGAGAGAGGAGCTCTGTGCTGCCTCCCTGAGCATAGAACGGGGAGAAATCTAGAACTGAGTCAAGAGTGGAAGTGAAAAGGGCTGAGGTGGGAAGGATAAGGATAGGTTTTTTTCTGGAGAGTTGAATTCTATTAACTGTGCTATATACTTTCAGATTGTTTCTTGTCATAGAGTATGTGAACGGGGGAGACCTCATGTTTCATATGCAACGGCAAAGGAAACTCCCTGAGGAACATGCAAGGTATGTCCTGGCACAGCTCACTGCTCTGGGTGGCTGAGGTGCCTTGGCAATGCTTGACAGAACATCTAACCATTCTACTTCACTTGGGTTACCACGGTGTTGGTGGGAGATGAAAAGTGCATTTTGCAGAGCTCTGCACTGCACTGACTCTCCCTGTCCCTCTGAAACTGAAAATACAGATCTTCCATCTCATACTTGGGGTTTTCAGAACAAATCTGTAGGATAAATATTTTCTTAGTAGGATGAGAAAAATAATTTCCCATCTCTAATTTAAGGACTGTTTGTATGATACACAGAGTCAGTGACCTTATGAATAAATGTAGGTGTTGACAGATAAAATTTGCCTATAAAGTGATGTTTTAGGAACAGATACCTGAATTGCAGCAGCTTTTGTACCATCTCAATGCTAATAGGAATCTTTTCCTTTCTAATTTCAGGTTTTATGCTGCTGAAATTTGTATTGCTCTAAACTTCCTCCATGAGAGAGGAATCATCTACAGAGATCTCAAGCTGGACAATGTTCTCCTGGACGCAGAGGGTCATATCAAGCTAACAGATTATGGCATGTGCAAGGTAGGATTCTCCTTCCTTCCTTTGGTCATGGTGTCACTCATGCTATGAAGGCAAATGCTGCCTCCAGGGAGGCTGAGAGAGGGCTGAGAAGTCAGATTTATCTGATGTCACTGGGCTCAGAATTTGGTTGTGGAATAGGAACTTCACTCTGGAAAATTACTGCTGAATGGAAGCACTTTTGGAACTGAACGTGTAGAAGGTTTTCCCCAACATCTCTTGGAAAAGGACTTCCAAAATGCTTAACTCAATTTTTTAAATGTATCTCTAAATAATGAGCAAAATGTTGTTAGAAACATGTGATGAAATTTTAATCAAATTCTTTGCTGAAGATAAGCTGTGAGATCAATCCAGTTTTGAGCACTGTGAGTATTTACTTTGTGACAGGAAATTCCTCAGACTCCCTAAGTGACTTGGGAGTTTGTCTGATGAAGGGACATTCCCAGAGGAGGAGATCAGCTGTTAATTTGTGGTTTCTGCCTGTAGGAAGGTTTGGGCCCTGGTGACACTACAAGCACTTTCTGTGGGACACCAAATTACATTGCACCAGAGATCCTCAGAGGAGAAGAATATGGTAAGTCATGACAACAACTGAGAGTAGCTCTAGTTGTAGCTTGACTCAAATACAATTATTTTTAGATTTCCACGTTTCTGTGCTATTATATAGAGAAAAGCCAATGCATATTGTTGGGGCTGTTCAGCCTGGGGAAGAGAAGGTTGTGTAGAGACCTCAGAGCAACTTTTCAGACAGCTGCAGGCTCCAGGCAGGTGATCCCAGCTCAGGCAACTCAGACACATCAGTGACAGAGTAAATCATGTCTGTGGCTTCAGTGACAGCAGGAGTGTCAGCCCCTGGTGAACCTAGGCTGTCAGTGCTGCTGTGTGTGGGTCACACTGGTGAGCTGTGCTCTGTGCTGCCCAGGGTTCAGCGTGGACTGGTGGGCACTGGGAGTGCTGATGTTTGAGATGATGGCAGGGAGATCCCCGTTCGACATCATCACCGACAATCCAGACATGAACACTGAAGATTACCTCTTCCAAGGTACAGTCCTGGGGGTTTGGGTGGCTTTGGGGGGAACTGATGGACATCAGCAGCTCCAGGAGGACAGGGAGGGTTCCCATGGTTATCCCGAAGCTCCCTGTAGATCAGTTGTAGATAGAGGCCACAGTATTTCCTTCATGCAGGGCTTGATTTGGTTGGGCCCTTCTCAGACAGTGAAATAGTTCTGTAAGAATGTTCAGAGTTCAGAAATGGCAGGGCCTGGAATGGTGTCTCTGTTAGAAGGAGTTCCACAGGCCAAGGTGAATTTGAAGTCAGTGCTCCATGTCTTCTTGAAGGGCCTCATGGTATCCATTTCTGTTTAAAATCACTTATCCTGAGGACACTCAAAGTTTTGTTTCCTGTTTATACTACAAACAGCAGAAAAAGATCATAGGGAAACATGTCTCTTAGGAGATGCTGCAATGTCTCTAACAGTGCCTTGAGTTACTGTAGCTCCTTTTGTGTGCATTATTTTACCTACCTCATCCTCCCATTTTCCAAGTGGGAACATGCTGACATAACACAGTGTTTGTATTGAAATCTTGGCCAGTGTCACCAACCAAACCCAACATTGCTGTTTTTGACCTGTAACAGTTATCCTTGAGAAGCCAATCCGGATTCCAAGGTTCCTTTCTGTCAAGGCTTCCCATGTGTTAAAAGGATTTTTAAACAAGGTAAATAACAGTCTCTTATTTTTAGCATCTGAGAGCTGCAAGTCAGAGCTTCCTGTTGAAAGTGAGACAGCTAAGAAGTTAATCTGCTTACTATTAGGAAAATCTATAAAACCTTGCTATCCTCTGGGTTAAAAACTCACTTCCTAACTGCAGATTTACTCAGGGGATTCCACAGCACAGATGGGTTTAAAAGCTGGAAAAAGATAACTCTAGGTTTGGTTACAAACCCTTGTCTGTAACACTTACAGCTCTGTTAATGATGGTGATTGAAACTTGCAGAACCACTGGGAATTTAATGGAGAAAAGGAGGAGGTGAATTACACAGGACTAAATAAATCTATTTTGTAGATTTTTTGAAAGATGTAAATCTACATATTTTGTGATGTAAATGCATTTTTGAGAAGTGTCAGTTACAAATTCAACTCCAAGCAAACTAGTTAGGGAGAAGAACACCAGTCCCTTGCTGGCCACAGCCTGTGGTCCCAGCAGCAGTTTCATGGTGATGGGAGTGCTGGAGTCATGTCAGGGTGTTTGGCCAAGGTGTGCTGTGTGGCCTGGAGCCTGACAGGAGTGTGTTTCCCACAGGATCCCAAAGAAAGGCTTGGCTGTCAGCCCCAGACAGGATTTGCTGATATCAAGTCTCACACGTTTTTCCGCAGCATCGACTGGGACCTGGTGAGGATCTTTGCTTGTGCTTCTGGGTGGGGAAGGATTCTGGAATTTATGACACCATGGCAAAGGGCTGCACTCAGTTCCATACATGTAAAAGCCTTTTTGCTTTCTCTGGGTGGAGAACCAAACTTTCTTCCATCACCAGCATGGGAACAGCTTGATTTCATTCCCAAAAATCTGTCTTGGTTCCAAACTCTGAGAATGGTTGCAACTTTTAGGTGTCATCTTTAAATGTAGGGTGGATTTTAGAAACCCTATGGAAGCTCTGGTGGAACCATGTGTTCCTTGGGTGCTGCAGGCTCAGGTCTGCAGAAGGACAGTCTGGATTCCAGTGCCTCCCTGTTCTGGTGGGCATTTCACACAGGTCTGTTAGTAAACATTCCAAGCCCCACTGACCAAGGGAGTGTGGCCTAGCACAGCCCTTGGGAATGCTATCCCAGCACTTCACTGCTCTTGTGGCTCAGAAACCTCCTCTGCTGTGACAGGAAGGTTTGGAGGTGCTAACACAGCCCTCAGAGGGGGTGAAATGTCAGGGAACCAGTTTGGATCTGGTGGAAGATGAGGAGCCTCAGACCTGTGAAGTGTTTGTACTTGCAGTGCATTTAAACCCACCTGAATTCACCAATGATGTAACTTTTAAACCCAGCAGGGTTCCCCAGGTATGTGCCAGGGTTTAGCAGCCTGAGGAGGTGTGAGTAGGATCAGTTCAGGATGTGGTTGTAAGCACTGGGGTTAGTTTTGTTCTCATTTCTCCTTTCCCCATTCTATTTTGCAGCTGGAAAAGAAGCAAACCACTCCTCCCTTCCAGCCCCAGATCACGGACGATTACGGGTTGGATAACTTCGACACGCAGTTCACCAGTGAACCTGTGCAGCTAACCCCAGATGATGAGTATGTCCTGCTCCCCCACATCAGCTGCACCTTAGGACACTAATTTAGACATTGCTTGAAAATCCCCGAGAAGAGATGATGTGTTTGGGTTAGCACCTGGTCAGGTTACAGTAAATGGGAAATTCTGTGTGTCCTTGCCTGAGTTATCAGCCTTGTTGCACCACAGAGGATTCCCCAGTGTGCCCTGCACTAACTCTCTGCTTTCCTTTGTCTTTCAGAGACATAATCAAGCGAATAGATCAGTCAGAGTTCGAGGGGTTTGAATACATTAACCCGTTGTTGCTGTCGACAGAAGAAACAGTATGAAGGGATGAGCTCGTTGGGGACAGTGGGAATGACATGACTTTATCCTTAACTCCAGTATATGCATGCAAGGATGGGACTGGTCACTGGGTGGAGACCAATGAGCTAAAAACAAATCTGCTGCTGAAAATCAAAGAAGAGAGGAAAAACAATGATTCTGGTGGGTGTCCTCTGCCACTTGGTGAGTCTTACGTTCTGGGCACTGACACAACTGCTTCACTGATGAAGGAATTTGCATTTCGTGCCTGTTTCATGAAGGATTGGAATGTTCATTGCATCCCTGCAGGAGGAGATGATGAGAACCTCTGAGATCCACCCCCTTTCTACAGACTTTTGGTGCAATGAGCTCCCAGTGGAAGAGTGTTCGTGTAACATCCTGAAGAATAAAATCTGTTACGGTGGTGTTGAAGCTTATTTTTGATGCCTTTTTTCACAAGTGGTTACCTGTCTAAACGTCTCAGATATATTTAAAAGGAGTTGTGTTTTATTAGCAATCAAAACATAAGTTTGGGTACAAGATTTAAGTGCCTAAATGGATAAACTGAAGGATTATTCTGTGTTTGGAACGTTCTTACACCTGGTAAGTTCTGCTTGTTAATATTCAGTAGCCATTTCCATCTGAAACACACAGTCCACAGCTGCAGCCTGATGTTTAGTTGTGTTCTTACAGAATCTGGAATGCAGAGTGACTCGGTGAGATTTAATTCCAAATTAGGATTTACTGTCTCCATCTCAAAATCTGTTGTCTTAAAACTCCAAATTTACCAAAACGTAGAGATTGAGGAGAACCAAATTTGCACACACACAAAAAAAAAAAAGATTCCTGGACATACTTAAGCAGTGCCTACACCTACAGTGATACTGTGTTGTATATTAGATTTTTGAGAAGTATTTTTATCAACAAGACAAGTATTCAGAAATAGAGCAAAAGCATAATAAAGCTTAGCCTTAAAGTAGTAAGTCTAGAATAACCATGAGGTCAAATCCTGATGAAGCACACCTCCTTCTCCTCTTCCTCCTCCTCCTTCTCCTCCTCCTCCTCCTCCTCCTCCTCCTCCTCGTGGCAAACTGCTCCCAGCTGCTCAGTGCTCACTAACAACTGATGCCACAGCAGGGAATGGGATGTTTGGGGCAAGTGAGCTGATCTTTTTTTTTTTTTCCATGGAAGACCAATACCTAAGGAACTGGGAACAGCAGAGACAGCTGTCCAGTCCCTTCTCCTGGAGCTGGGGGTGCCAGGGCACAGGGCTGTTGTGTGCAGAGGGTGAGGAGCTGGTTGGGACCCTGGGGTGGGTTTGGGGCCAGTTGTGAGGGTTGAGGGACAGGAGGGAAGGAGCTCCCTGTGCTGTGGCATCTCACCCAGCTGGGTGTGAACCAGGATCAATTGTGACACTTTCACTTCCTTTCATTCACTATGGTTTTCTCAGGGTACAGCATTGCTTTAGGTGCTGAACATGACATCTTTGGGATTCACATCCAAGTCATGAGGTGCTAGGACCAGACTGCCAAACATTGCTTGAGGTACTCAATTAAGCATTGGTTAACAATCTCTTTTGTATCCCCTCGGTCACCACAGTCCCACAGACCTGTGGCTCTTCATGGATCCCAGTCAGGTTTCAGGTGTGGCTTTCTCTCTGTTCAACTGTAGCTTTTCATAGTAAGCAAAACGTGTTTTAATCAGCACTAAATGATTTAACTCGGAAGTACTTGCCTCGAATGCCTGGACTTTAGATACTTTATTATCTACTAAGGCAACATTACCTTTTAAATGTAATCTGACATTTTTTTAATTACTCCTTTGCCCTTCTCCCTCCTGTTTTCTTCCCCCTGAGTAAGTTCTCTTCCCGTGGTTTCACCCCCTGGGACTAAAGCTCATCAGTAGTGGTCAGTGACTGCAGGCAGCTCATCAACAGCCATGTGACAGGTTAAGCTGTCCTTGACATGGGACTTGAAACTGGAAACATTAGAGACGTGGGTTGGGGGTTTTTTTAACCTTTTTTTCTAGGTTTCAGAACATTTAGGGCGGGAGGGAAGGAAGGACAGGAAGACACATTTGCTAAACAAACATTGTAAAGACTCCTCGATTTTTATCATTTTTTTTTTTCTTTAAGGATTTACAGGCATTTACAATGTTGCTGTGTTGCCAAATAGTTTGCTGGGTACAAGTTTGGTTGCTCATGTGCAAGTGTTTGAATAATGTTCTGTTCATGATGAAGGGGAAATTTTTTATATAAAGTACTTGTTTTATAAATAAAAGAAAATGAAGGATGTAATTAAATGTGTGGTTTGGAAAAAAAAATCCTAATATATTACAAATGGATCTGGTAATGATATATAGTTGTCTTATTTGAAATAGTAAATGAAAATTCTAGCTAATTTAATGATTGTAAAACAGTAAATATGTTCTTGTAGTTTTGTATAATTAATTAGTTGGGATCTTTGCTGACCAGTTTTAATTGTGCAGAGGATGGTATACTAATCCATAACAGCTGAGATCATTTATATTCTTGCACATCTATTAAAGACTTTAATGACAAAGTTCACAGTCTGTTATTATTTCTCAGGGAACTGAGCTGTGTCTGTGGGGAGTGAGATCCACAGGAGCCTCCTGGGTTTGTCCTGGGTGTGTATCTGTTTGTTCTGTACCTGAATCCACCTCAGCTGCAGGTCTGAGCTGCAGGGCACAGAGCAGTGAGGTCTCATCCCTCAGCTATCCCTGCATCTCCCCAGGGAAGGAAGTGATGTTCACCTGCTCCTGCTAACGAGGTACCAAAACAGCAGATGAACCTCCAGATGAACTTCAGCCCCAGCTCTGACCTGGCCCTGGGGTCTAAGGTGGGTGTGGAACTGATACACAACCAGCAGTTTTGCCTCTTCCTCTGCAGCTCAGCATTGTGTGAGTGGCAGAAGTGTTCCCTCTGCAGCCTAATTTAGACCAGTCATGCTAATCACTTGATTAACGCTGGCCCTGCCTTAGCAAGCTGCACAGGAAGGTTATGGATTTAGCTGTGTTCCCTCAGAAACACAAACCCACAGCCTCTCTTGGCCCTGGGGTGTTTTCTGTGAGCACAGATACAGTCACAGAACCAACTGTGCAATCACAAGTTCTTAGACGTTAAAATACTGAAAAATACTAAGCTCAATGACTTTTAATTAAGTTTATTTTCACAGATTATCTGTTTAGAAAAATAGACCAGTGAACTTCTCTATGAGAGTAAGTAACAGTTGTCTTTTGTTCAGCTGCTTTTTCTGCCCTGAGATCCAGAGCTGTGCTGCATCAAACAGGTTCCTCGGGGATCACCAGCAGTAGAGTTTTTCAGGAGCACCAATCCTGATTTCCCTGAGGATCTCCAGGATATCCCAGAGAACCATTTTCAGAACTAGAACTGCTTTATATGCATTTGAGAGGCTTTAAAATAAGAAGACCTTTGACACTTGGCCTTCTCTGGAGTTCCTGGTTTGTGATCCTTCAGTGAGTCTGAGACAAGGATGTGCTTCCTTGACACATTTTTCCTTTTCCTTGGAGGAAGCTTCATCCTTGGCCGTGTTCCTCTGCTCTCCATTCTTCTGGATTCACCACATGACATCACCTGCACTTTCAGACAGGCACTTGGCAAGGTGAGCATCGATGTCCAGCTGAGAGAGTCTGCACACAGAGAGAGGCACATCCCTTCACTGCACTGCTCCACCCTCACTCCCCAGGCCATCGCAGAGAAAACAGGGAAAAAACACATTCTCAGCACCTCTGACAGCCTAAAGACTAGGAAATGGTGTGGACACAACACAGTTCTCACTGTAGAGCAGATACTCTACTTGTGAACTGAATTAAAGGAGGTAAGAGGTGGTTAAAAAGCTTTTCAGTAGGAATTTACTGTTTTCAGGGTTTTGTGTGTAGTGATGCACACAAAGCCCCAAACAACTTACCTTCCACTGAACTGCACCTGACACATGGGGCAGCTCTCAAGGGCTGAAGATCCTTCGCTCTGGTTTTCCACCTTCTCACAGCTCTCAGGCCCAGGTTTGCTCCCACGAGGAGACTCCTCCTCAGGCACACACCTGACCTCACCACCTGCAATGTTCCCATCGTGTTTGTACTCAGAGCTCACTCCTGTCACTCCTTCCTGCCTTCCCTGCTGCTCTGTACCATCCCTGGGCAGTGCTGCTGTGAGCTGCAGAGCTCTGTGCCTTGCCAAGGGCTGTGCAGAACTGTGTCCAGGGAGTTCCTAGGACTTGGGATTTACATCCACCTTTAAAATACCTTTTGTGTCTTCCCCAACTGCAGTTTTGGCTTGGTCAGTACTAGTTCCCCAACAGTTCTTCTCAGCTGTAGATGACAAATCTTTCAGTTCATCTGCTTGGCCCAGTCCTGTGTGTAACTGGTTGCTGTGGCTCTGTGCTGGCTGCTGGGAGCTGAGATCCTTGGGGCTCAGACAGCTTTCTTTGTGAAAAACTGGGAATGATTCCCACTGGAATTCTTTCATTCCCACTGTAAAGACCTCCTGGTGCCGTGGACTCTCCTCCTCAGCACTCTACAACACACACACAATGTCTGACACAAATGCAGCTCAATCAATGCACAGAACCAAGGCTGAACTACAGTGGAAAAAGTACATTTTATTTACATCCCTTTCCAGTGCCTGCAGAGCAATCAAGAGCTTCCTGGAGTTTATGGAATATACGTCTTTCCTTAGCATTTCTACATGGACACAATGAGTACTTTCAGTATGTTCAAAAAAAAGGATAAAAACAACAGGTTCTGCTGCTGTTTCAAGGGCAAAAATGTACTCTGTAATGACCTTGCTGGTACAGTTTGCCTTTTCCAGCTCCATCCCTTAGGGAGAGGCTGGTGATGGCAATCAGCATCCTTACATGCTCCCTCTTCCCAGCAAAATGTTGGAAAGAATGTGCCATCCTGCCCCTTGAGTTGTCCCTGGCCCTGGGGACAGCTGAAACTCCTCAGCAATCTGAACTGTTCAGGCTGTCACTACTGGAGCAGGACACAAAGTGCTAAAAACAAGGATACAGCACATTACCTTTTCCAAGAACTCTGGAAAACTGGGCACTGTGTCCCAGTCTGTGTCCTGACTGATGCCTTCCAGTAACAACACCCATGTTTGTTCACACTCATTTAATCCTTCTTTTTCAAACTTGGGCCATCTGTCAGTCAATGTCCTGTAAAGACAGACACAGTCCAAGAGTTTGAGGGGGGGAGAGAGGGAACATTCTGCATTGATATTACTTTGCCCTTTCTTTTCTGGGACACAAAGACTTTATTTAGCCTGTAATTTTTGTAGGTTCCCCACCTCTGCCATTCCCATACTGCCATGAAATTCCTGTCTGTCCAAACAGCTTGATTTAATCAATCCTGGGCTCTAGGAAGGTTCAATCTATAAGAAGTCAAGGCCCTAGGAAGGTTTAACTATGAGCATGACCAGGGTAATGCTGTAAGTAATGCTGTATGAAGACTATTCCAAGAAAAGGATGGATTGATAATGTCAGAACACTATTCTCAGTGTTCTCACTCCTTCCTGAGGCATTTCCTTGGGTCACTGTCCAGGAGTGAAGCTACACTGAGAAGAAAATACCAACTACAGTCCCTCAAAGGAATCCCTCAACCCTGTCAGGAGCTGCTGTGGAAGGGACACGTGTGGCTGATGCTGCACAGGCTCCAACAACACCCAAACCACTCGCTGCCCTCAGCCCTCCCTTGCTCCAGGGCTGGGAAAAACAGGGATAACTCCTGTTCTCTGGGAAGGAACACTGGGTGTGCAGACAGTGACCCTCTCAGTCCCTGCTCTGTGCAGACACACGAGGCCTGGTGTGCTCAGTGTCTGTTTGGCTGTGCAGGGAGCTGCTCCAGGCTGTGCTTTGTCACAGAGCTGAACAGCCAGAGCCAAACTGCTCGGCCAGACCCGGCTCAGCCACCCGGGGATGGAACCGGGGATGGACACGGGGATGGAACTGGGGATGGGGATGGGGATGGAACTGGGGATGGGGATGGACATGGGGATGGAACTGGGGCTGGGAATGGATCTGGGGATGAGGATAGACATGGGGATGGATCTGGGGCCAGGGATAGGTCTGGGGATGAACCTGGGCATGGACTTAGGGATGAGGATGGATCTGGAGGGATGAGGATGGATATGGGGATGGACCTGGGGCTGTGGATGGATCTGGGAATGGATAGACCTGGGATGGACCTGGGGATGTACCTGGGGCTGGGAATGGATCTGGGGATGGACTTGGGGATGAGGATGGACATGGGGATGGACCTGGAGATGGATCTGGACCCGGAGCCGGGGATGGGGCCGCGGATAGATCCGGAATCGATCTGAGGCCACGGGTGGATCTGGGATCGATCTGAGGCCACGAATGGATCAGGAGATCGATCTGAGGCCGCGGGTGGATCTGGGATCGATCAGGAATTGACCTGAGGCCGCGGATCGATCAGGGGTTGGATCAGTGATTGGATCCGGGGCTGGAGAAGGATCGGACCTGTTCCCGGGGCTGTTCCCGGCGCTCCTGCCCTTCAGCCGCAGTTTGGCGCCTCCGTCCTCACCCATCGCGGCTCTCTCCTCCCCTTCCTCCTGTTCCTCCGCCCCGTCCGCCCCCTCGGCCTGGCGAGAACCTCTGAACGCTTTCCCCTCAGACTTTGGGCTCCGGCAGTGCCTCAGCCCGGGCAGCCGCGGGCACGGCCCGAGTTCACACCACAGCCCGAGCACAGCTGTGGGACAGCAGCCCTGGCTGGACACAGGCACAGCACAGACTGACACCTCAGGCACAGCAAAGATTCCTCAGAGCAGAAACACCTCAGACACAGCAAAGATTCCTCAGGTAGAGCAGAGACTCCTCACACACAGCAGAGACACCTCAGGCACAGCAAAGATTCCTCAGAGCAGAAACACCTCAGACACAGCAAAGATTCCTCAGGTAGAGCAGAGACTCCTCACACACAGCAGAGACACCTCAGGCACAGCAAAGATTCCTCAGAGCAGAAACACCTCAGACACAGCAAAGATTCCTCAGGCAGAGCAGAGACTCCTCACACACAGCAGAGACACCTCAGGCACAGCAAAGATTCCTCAGAGCAGAAACACCTCAGACACAGCAAAGATTCCTCAGGCAGAGCAGAGACTCCTCACACACAGCAGAGACACCTCAGGCACAGCAAAGATTCCTCAGAGCAGAAACACCTCAGACACAGCAAAGATTCCTCAGGTAGAGCAGAGACACCTCAAAGCAGAAACACCTCAGACACAGCAGACACTCCTTGGACAGAGCAGACTCCTCAGACACAGCAGAGACTCCTCAGGCACAGCAAAGATTCCTCAGGTAGAGCAGAGACACCTCAGAGCAGAAACACCTCAGGCACAGCAGAGACTCCTTGGACAGAGCAGAGACACCTCAGACACAGCAGAGACTCCTCAGGCACAGCAAAGATTCCTCAGGTAGAGCAGAGACACCTCAGAGCATAAACACCTCAGACAGAGCAGAGACATCTCAGACACAGCAAAGATTCCTCAGGTAGAGCAGAGACACCTCAGAGCAGAAACACCTCAGGCACAGCAGAGACTCCTCGGACAGAGCAGAAACCTCAGACACAGCAAAGATTCCTTAGGTAGAGCAGAGACACCTCAGACAGAGCAGAGACACCTGAGGGTTCTCCCAGAGTGCCTGAAGGATCAGAGGGGAACTGCTGCTTACATTCCCCACAGAACAGTTGTGTGAGGAAGCAAAGGAGTGAGTTTGGCAGCAGGTGCTGCTGAGGGAGAGCAGAACAGAGCACTGCTCCCCAAAACCAAATTATGCTGCTAAAAGACCAACCCAAGTTCACATTTTGCAGTTATAACTGCGTTTATGCTGCTCTGGATGTTTGTGCCTGTTTCTTCAGGCTAAAAAGGAAACACCAACAGTGACTCTGTTACACCTGTGAGTTGTTGTTGGGCACAGCCCAGCAAAGGTGTGTCAGGTAACAGCTGAGCTGACCCCTGGAAATGGCACTTGGATCCCACAGTTCAAAGCTTCCCATCCCACATGGACTGGTAGATCTCACCCGAGCAGTGAGAGCTCCATCCAGGCACAGCCAGGGGTGTTTCCATGTGGAGATGATTCAGCCAGAGCACAGGAAGAGATTTCTCAGCTCTCACCTCTCCTCTGTTACCTCAGGTACTTTGTGTTCCTGCGAGCTCAGAATGTCTTTTTTATGCTCTGTCATGGCTAATTCCTTAGCATTAAAGGAGCATTCATGGGTTTCCTTTTTGTGAAAATCTTGGAAGGGCAAAGTGCTTAGTTACTCCTAAGGTCTGTGCAGGTTTCTACCATAGACAGCCCAGCTGAAAAATAAAAATAATAAAAATTACTTTCAAAAAGTCACACTAGTGCTATCACTTCAGCTATGTGCTGAGCTGACTGAAATGAGAATGCAGTTTGGGAAGAAGCAAATGACAGTGGAAAAGCCAATCCTTGTCACTGGGACTGACTTTTCCCATGTTAACCTCTGTTACAGCCACTGCAGTGCCCGAGGAGCACCAGGACAGTCACAGAGCTCTGCCTGTCACTTTTGGTGACATTCAGAAGCTGCTTCCAGTGAGATCCCAGGAAAAGTTCCTCCTTCCCCTCGCTGTGAGGAAAGGCTCTGTCTCAGCAGGTGGAACAAGGTAAGCTGAGCAGGGGCAGGTGGTGGTTGGGTCTGGAGGTTTAGGCCTGAGAGAGGAAGGTGGTGGTGCAGCAGAGACAGAGCGAAGAGCAGCGGGAGGTGAGTGTGAGTAAAGCAGAGGACTGGAGAGGGGATCAGCCGTGCGAGTGGCTGAGAGAGGAGGGGCAGAGGTTTGATTTCTCAGCCAGCTGGAGCGTTCCTGGCGCTTCTCACTCCGGATCGCTGCGAACCCTGACACAGCTTTGCCCATCGCCACTTGGCGGCAGCAAACCATGCGAAAATGGGAATTTCACGAAATCCGAGGGCTGGGAGATCTCAGCTGGAGCTCCCAACATACCTCGAGGTGCCTCTGTGCTAATGATTCCTTAGCCACAGCGACTCTTCTTCTATTCCTGCGGTGTTTGGGTCGCGTTATGACCCCTTGGACACCCCTTTGACAATCCTCTGCTGCTAAATCATGTGCTGGACCCACAGATTTATGTGGTTAGATAGGACTTCTCCCAAGGCAGCAGTGAGTGCAGCCTGAGCCTGCTGCTGTGTGGAGCCTTTGCAGAGGCTTTATTATGGGGGAACATAAAAGTTGGTTATTGTGCAATAAGGGCCACAAATGAAAGAATATCATAAAAAGAATAGGGGGAATTATTACTGCAGCTTCTGGCTGTAAAAAGTAAGAGAGAAAAACCTTGCTGCTCTGGCAGCTGTAGCTCGTGGGGGAGTTTGTGTGTTGTGGATTTAACTGGAAAGTGTGAGGTCTTTGTCACTGCTGTCAGCTCCGTGCACACCCATTCCCACCTGTGAGGGCAGGTGTGCCACGGGTGTCTTCACTTCTGCTCTCTGCTCCTGTAACCACCTGTGGGCTTCAAACCAGCATTCCAAACACCTTTGTCCACTGAGGGACTAATTAATTACGATTAATAGTGCACTGAGAACATGAGGGCGAAGTGTGGAACAGGACCTGCCACCTTGCACGAGATCATTTGCACTGCATGGAAATCCTGTCACTTCCTGCTTGACTTTGGCTCTTGTGTAATTTGGTAATTAGAATGTTTTGTGATCTCAGGAAAAATGCTCTCCTAGAAATGCACGGAGTAGTCCTTATCATACTCAGCCTGGGCTGGACTGGAGCCAGTGGTCAAGGGATTTGTGCTGGTGGCAGCTAGAATGCTCCTGCAGATAATCTGCAGGGATTTCCTTGTAACTGGAGTGGCAGCATGTGTAGTTATCTGTTCCCCGTCGAGTCCCACCGAGCTGCACACGCTTAATCTCCACGGCCACGGTCCCTGCCTCTGGCTGCAGACTGGGCCTCGGGTTTAACTCCTGCTCTCAGGAAGAAGGGGCTATTATAACCAGCTCTAATCCCTCTGCAATTCCACAATCACTAAAGCCTATAAATTGCCTGCCAAACAAACCCAGGGAGCTTTTCCTGGGCCGAGGAGAGAGGAGAGTGTCAAACGCAGGTGCCAGCATTTGCTGGGGAAGAACTGGTACATTATCAGCTAATCCGCCTTCTGCTATTTCTGATTTCCTCCCCAACAGCTGCAGCATTCAACCAGAGCTTCTGCATTTGGGAGGAATTCTGCAGCCTGAAGTGCAGGGGCTCTGTTACAGACCCAGCAGCTCACAGACAGGGAGGAGGGTTTGCTGCCGGTGTAGAATGTGGAGTGTCAGGCATTTTATAGCCTGGAAAAATTGTGATTTTCAGCTGTTGTTATGGAAGAAGAGATGCCATGGTTTCTCAGAGCCTGATGTCACTGCACCAGGAGCTATTATTTTGTTTAATGTACCACTTGGAGGCTAAAGCACATGCAGGTTTTATTAAAACTTTTCTTTTATGGCTACAGATGCTCACAGATAGTTTGAGTCCTTCTGAAATACCTTTGGTGCTAGCTCCTGTGTCAGATAAAAGTGTTCAGAGCAAATCGTGCCTGGCTAGAAAATTGAAACATTATGATGTTTTAATTGTTTCACGGGTTGGTTTGGGAGGATGTGTGGGTAATTTTTTCGTCCTTGTCAAACAGTCTGTGACTTCACAAAGGATACAGGATAATGTCCACAGCCTGCAGAGCGCCAGGAAAGCTGCTGCAGCAAATGGACTTGATGGTGTCTCCTCGTGGCAGCAGCAAATGCAGCCCTGGAAAGAGCAGCTCAGTTGTAGTGACCCAGTGAGTGAGGAGCTAATCACTGTCTGTGGTGTGCTGGGACAGTCTGACTCTGTCCATTAACTGATGTACTGCAATTCAAGCCACCAAAGGAGGAAAACTGCAAGGTTTCCTTGGCATAGTCAGGAGACAAAGATGATGTGCAGTTTCAGTTTGAGAAGTGCAGGCTCATTGCTGCTTCCAGAGCAAGTCAGTCGAGTGGAGACAGCTCTGTAGGCTCTCCCTAATTTTAGTTGTAGGAGACATTCTCTGTTCCATGAGGAGTCACTGCCTTTGAAACCTGCTCCCTCTGAGAGCTGATTTTGTCAGTGCACACTCACCTCTCCCATCCTGCCTTCCCTCTCCAGGGGTGAGGGCACATCACTACCTGTGTGGCTGGAGGGGGAAAATCCACCCTCGTGACATTTACATGCCAAGATGGGAAGACCTAAAAAGAGGCCTAGGGAGACTAGCATGGCATTTGCAGGGTACCAGGTTGCCAAGGAGGCATATTGTATTGAAACAGTTGCCTGGGAAACATTTAAAAATACATTGAATGGAAAAGCATATGTGATGTGCCCACAAGTGTTCTGTGTGAATGAAATGCCATGGCTGATGATGGCACCAAGAGGCTGTTACTATTGCATGTAAAAATGCTGCAAGTGATGTGTGGCTCTTTCCTTTGGTGGTTTTCTCCTGCCCTGTTCTCAGGAGGTGCTCTGGGGGAAGTTGCTCTGCTCTTGGCGTTAGGGAAGGTGGAACAGGCAGCAGCAGCAGCTGGAGATGGTAAGAGCAATTTGGCTTCATTTAGGCAACCTAAACCAATTGCCAAGGAGCCTGCACAGTTCCCCCTCAAATGTAATAACAGCACTGCTCAAACTCCTACAGCATAACTGGTTCTCTGAGCATTACCCTTTAGCTGGTGCTAAAATTGTGTTGGGAGGCTCTGACATCATTGCAGTGGGACTTGTCTGCAAACATCATGCAGAATGCAGAGTTTAGGATCACAGCATGCATGGAAAGTCTCTCCCTGACCTGAGTTTTTGAAACAGAGAGATGAGGGGGAAATTTTCACAAGATAACTAACTGCTCCAGTCCTTCCCCAGAGCAGACTCAGTTACTGAGAGATGGGACTGACAGAAAAGAATGATGTCACTGAATCTAAACCAAACAGTTCCATCCACTCTTTTGTCTCACAGAAAGAAAATTTGTCTCTCTGTGCAGCCAAGAAACAAAGGAAGAAGCAACCACAGTCTGTGATATCCACCTTGGACAAGGAGGTTCATCTGCTAGTCACTCAAATGCATCTCTCCTTCTCTAAGAATGAGTGGCAGGTGTGAGGCTGGTTAGGATTATGGTCACCCTGCCTAATCCTCCTCTGGAGATTTAGAAACAAATATTCTACCCTTGGTTTGCTAGAGGCTTAAGGAGCCCATTTGGGAGCCAGCAGATTTAGCCTGGCCCAGCCTGAGACAGGACATTTTGGGAGGAGACATGCAGTGGAGAGGAGCTCAGCTGAGTCAGAAGATCTAGATTTGTTGGTAGTAGCTCTGCAGAGATGAGCTGCCTTCCAGGGGAAGGCCCCAGGGGTTTGGCTCCTGGAAGATGTTGGCCTGTTTGGAGCTGGGAAGTTGCTGTTTGTTTGGGAATGTGTGTGCTTTGACTCTGCTGACTTTGCTCTCAGTTTGGCCAGTGAGAGGACACTTTTTGGCTGGCACAATCTGCTCAAGGGTCTGAAGTGATCCAGTGATTATGCTGGAGAACAGTGAGTCACACCCAGTCTGGTGTGTGTCAGTCAAGTCCTCGTGTCACTCGTCCTTTTTCTGGCCCAGGGTGTGTTTGGTTAAATGGAGTCCTGATGTTTCTGGGCCCCAGGGTTAGTGTCAGAGAGGAGGAGAATCTGCCTTTCATCCTCCTCTCGCAGTTTTGCAATGTGACTGAAAACTGTTGGAGAGAATGAGATCTCAAACCAAGATTGGTTTGATGGCATGAAGCTGTGGGTTCTGTGGCCCTGCCTAGAATTCTGCTGAGGGAGCTGTATCATCTCCTTATGCTTTAAAGGCTTGAGACAGAGTTTAGGATCAAATATGGCTTGAGGTTGTCATCTTGATTTTTTGGGGTTGCCGTTGTTTGGTTATTATTTCTTCCCTTGTTTTCAGTGTATCTCCCAGCGTTGTCACTGACAGCAGTTTGAGTCCCTCCTGTTTGCTGTGGATCATTTCTTCCTTTGAAATCAACATACTAAAGAGCTCCACAAAAATTAATCCACAAATCAAAGCTGCAGTAATTACAGACGATCACCTGACTTGTTTGTGGGCATGAAACCACAAAACAGTGGGGCAAAATTTCCACTACTAGTTAATGTGTTGTGATTTTATCCATAACTGCAATGGTGTCTAGGACCAACCTCAAGCAGAATGAGTAGAGTATGTATTTATTGCTTCAGCAAATCTGGGTAGTAGGTTTAGTTAGTTTTGCAGTGTTTTTTAAGGACTAACTAGTGTTTTAGGAAGAAAATCTGGTAAATCTGAAGGACTGCAACATCAAAACCTGCTGTTATCAGAGAGTGACTTCGTGTTCCTCTCCTCAGTGAATTGGAAACGGGGCTGGTTTGGGAGTATTTCCCCCAACAGACCTCTCCTGCTCCCCACATCCCCTTTGCTGTCCCTTCAGTCCAGCTCTCCTGCTCTCATAGAAAGTTAATTTCTCCCACTTAGCCGTGCAAAGTGCCCTGGGAGGGATATGTGGTAGCTCAAACAACATGTTGTGGTGCTGGTTGAGGACAGGAAACATGTTAGTTAGCTGAAGTACTGACTTTGTACCACAGTCTGGTTCCATCATTAGCCTCTTTCCCGTGAGCATGTCCTGCCATACTGGAGTCAGATGTTTTAGCAGAACACTGTGAGGAGAAGTTGCAGCTTCACAGCTCTCCCTGTGTAAAATGAGTTAACTTATCTCCACATCCCACCAGGAAACAGTCAACATCATGAAGAGCTGCAAAAAAATTGGCACCATTAAACCTTAGTGTCACAGGGAGAGATGAATCCAGGTCCTTCCAAGGAACTGTTTTGGGCTAATTGGGTTAGCCAGACATGATGCCATAGGATCTGTGACCAATGCAGCTTTGTGGGCAGAAGTCAAATCCAGCTGCACTGGAGTGAGAGCTCCTCCTGCCCCTCCACAGCCACTGGGGTTTGGAGGATCTGCCTGCTGCAGCAAAGTTCTTCTGGGAGTGGGTTTGGCTTTTTGTAATTGCAGAGAAACCAGAATTGACATCCCCATGTGCTGCTCCCACTGTTTAGTGAGGGATGTTCTTCTCAAGTGTTTGTCCGTTCAGTGGTGATTTGATTTAGGGATTTCTACTGCCTGTAGTGTGATGCAGTCAGAATACTGCAGACAGTGGGCCCTTCTGGCCTTCCAGTAGCCCTTTCTTACCTTCTTTCATCCTGGTACCTGTTTGTGGTGCACGGAAGTGAAGGATGTTGCCTGTGATAACACAGGACCTGGGGAGTGACCTGTGGCCTCCTCACTGGGTCTTTGCACAGGCATAAGACTAATCTTTCCAAGCACTGCTTTACTCCCAAGGGCTTTCCACGGTGTCTTTCATCAGCTTTGAGTTCCCTAGGAAGAAATAAAGGACATCCTTCTGAAAGTCTTTATGGCTCGAGTCTTGCAGAGCACTGACAAACAGCAGCTCAGCCCCCTCTGCCCCAGACGTGCTCTGGCTGCAGCACCACCCTTAATGACAAACATTTACCTCCTCCACCATGTGCCTTCTTTTATCTCAGCTGCTCTCCGTGCATGTTGGGAGATCTATCCCTACTCCTAATGCATTTCGTGTGTGTTAGCTGTAAATATTGTGCTCATAAATCAGCCTGGAGCATCCAGCCTGAGGCTGGAGACAGCTCACAATAGGTCTGTCTGCCTCGCATGGGGAGCCTGAGCTCCTTCCCTGCTTTTTCCACTGCCTGGCTCTGCTGGTGGCATGTTGCCAGGCTCCTGCCTCACATTAACAGGAATAGTATGTATTGCTGGATGTAGAGTGCTTTTCCTTCAGGACTGGAGGATGGGAGGGAGCATGGATGTGGCAGAGAGTGGTAATTTTTTTGCTCTCCTCACTGCAGCCACCAGCTCTGTGCTCTGAGCTGGGGGCACACTGTGCCAGGCAGTGCCTGCACACAGACCCAACGTGTCGTGGGGAAATGATTCCTCCCTGTCCTGTTCTCTGAGCTAAACACCACAGACAGAACCAGGCTGAGGAATATCCCAGAGCTCCATTTTCTGCATCCACTTCTAGAACCACCTGTGGTCACACCTACCGACCTCACTTTCCTCATCTGGCAGATGGAAACTTGTCTTCTTTGCCTCATAAGATTTTATTTTTTGAGAATCGATTAGTTCATGATGTATATGCATGAGGATGTGTCAATGGTACAGAAATACATATCGAACTGCCCCCAAATTAGGGTTGTTACTCCTCATTTTTGGGTGGTTTCATTGGGCCTCCTCCCCATCTGTCCTCCAGTTGGGAAGCTTGTCTGCTTGGTGGGAACTGCAAGTTTTTCTGCAGTGCTGATGATTTGCTGCCCTTTTAACTGATTTGAAGGGTCTCATGTCTCAAAATCCTTGTGCTTGCATGCAACAAGGCTGAATGACATTGCATGGTCTACTGCAATCAATATTCAATAAGCTTCTGGCATTTTAATTGGCTTGTTCTTGTGAGTCTGCTGCAGGACTAGAACCAGACAGTCTGTCATGCCAAAAATACTCAGGAGGAGGATATTTCTTCGAGGTAGTGCAGCTGGAAACACCGAGTTTGCTGTAATTAGTGCATCTCACCCTTGTGGCTTCCTGGCTGACACGTCTAGGCACCTGGTTCTGAGGGGCAATATGAAAGCAGTGTCTTCTCTTGTTTGCTCTGGGCTCATAGAGCCTTGGTTGGCCTCACACAGCACAGCCCCAGCTCTAACCCCTGACTGGCCACACACAGCTCTAGCCCTACAGAAAGAAGGACCTGTTCCCCAGAACAGGCTGTGACCACATGATGCATTTCAGGAGAGCTGGGAAGGAGAATGGTGTCATCACCTGAGGGGAAACACAAAGCAGAGAGAAACGAGGAGGGGAAATTTTGATGCTTATTTTTAGACTCCGTGGGTGAGTATTATTTTCAGCTTTGTCTCTATTAATTTCTGCAGAACAGAATGTTAACGTGTACCTACAAAGAAAGTATTGTAGTTTCTAGCTAAGGGTAAAGGAGTCGCTCCCTGGAGACTCCATACACCCATTTGTACCAGGATAAGGCAGCAAAGACATAACTGCAGACAGTGTGGATGTGTCTGAGACAGTTCTGAACCTGCTAGCTGAGGAACAAACCTCACACAGGCACTTACACTTAATGAGTTCACAGCAAATTGTCCAGGCCACTGGGTCAGGCCTCCCTGAGCTGGAGATGTTCTCTTAGGGAGTTGGTTTAAAGCTAAATTTCAATACATTTTGTGGAGCTGTTCTCCTGATCTTCAGCATCTTCTGTGTTCAGCACAAGGCTACACACTCCTGAGTTTCATTGAAGAACATGCTGCCTGTTAATCAGCACTTTATTGTCTCAGTGTGCTTAAAATAAGCATTTTGTCACATTCAAGAAGAAGAAACTTTATTGGTTTGCATTCTGGCACTGTGCTGCATGTTGTCAAGTGCTGTCAGTTGGCTTCTTTCTGCAACGTATGAGATTGAAACATTCTGGTAGCAATTTTCACCAGATACATATTGGATGTGTTACAGAACGATCTCTAATGTTCCAGAGAACAAGAGGCTTAGTGGGTGACAGTCTGATCTGGTGTCCTGAGCCTCTGACTGCTGTGTGGGACAGGGAACACAGCACTGAAATTCCCCCGTTGAACAGTGAGCACAGTGAGAGGAAGGAAAGGAGATAACATCTGATCAAGGCATGTCTGGGTTTCCTTTATGAGCAGCCAAGAAGCAGCACCAGCCCTTCCCTCACTCAGCATCAAGCAAAGCACCTTGGAGGGGGACAATAGTTGCCAGGGCTACCAGAACTCCCTTTGGCTGTCCTGGGTGTGTCTGTAGGATGAGCAGCAGCTAACACTGCCTTGAAGCCACATTTTGGGGTGAGCCTGCAGGGTTGGCTTTAGATTTGGTGTGGAGGCAGAGGAGTACAACAGAGCCTGATCTTTGCTTTGAGGAACCAGACTGGATGTGCCCTTTGCCTGAGGGTGAGGCATCACACCCTGCATCACACCCAGACACAGCAGCAGGAGCACTGCTGGCAGGGCTGTGTCCTGCACAAGGAAGGGAGACCTGGGCTCGTTAGACATGATTAGGTATCGCTGTCATTAAAATCAATCATTGACAGAAGCTCACAGTCAGCATGTCCTAAACAAGGAGCAACTGCAAGACACATGTTGGAGCTGTTTGCTGGTTTGTGTTGTGAATGGAGCATCAGGAGAGGCAGCAGAGGAGGCCTGAGCCAAACCCTCAAGTGATGAACGAGGAGTTCCCAAACCAGTGTGTGGAAACGAAGTACATTAATTCCTAAGTTCAAATACTCTATGAAAAGTTTTGGGGCTTATCAGTGGCAAAGTAGCACAGAGGTTTGGGAAGAACTGAGTTTAGGAATAGATTTCCTCTGCAGGAGAGCACATGAAGCTTCTGAGAAAGATTGTGTAAGCCCCTTCAAGCTGCTTAGGGTCTGGGGTGATTTCCTGCTGTCCCAGGGTCCTGATCAAATCTGCATGTGCCAGCATTTCATTATTGGGCATGTGTTTCAGCCTCTTACAAGCACATCCCACTGCAGCCCTTTTTAAGGGAAAAAAACCAACAAAACAAGCCAAAGAAAAGTTTCTTAGGGCAGGTGAACACAAAATATATGGACAAGATTTTTGTCTTGGAAAATGCAGCAGAACATAGCTAATCTTGAACTCTCTTATTAGAAAAGAAAGCTGTGAGAAATTAACAAGATTATCCATGTTTCCAGTGGGTTTTTTTGGCTGTTTATTGGGTTTTCTTGCACAGCAGCTTTTCCAGCAGTTGCAGGGGCCAGGAGCATACCACTAAGTCTTGTTTTGAATCACCCAACTGAGAACAAAATCTAAAAAAACTGAGTTTTTTTGGATTGCAAAATGTCAGAAGCATATTGATATAGTTATCCTTAAAAGGAGATACTGTAGGAAATAGGATGGATCAAGTTATTACAAACATTTGTGGAGTAAAAACACCATTAGAGCATTACAAGAGCCAAACAAGCAGTGAACCAAAAGTGTAAAAACAACGCTTTGGAAATGAATATTTTCCCAAGAAAACTTTCCAGTAAGAACCTGGGAAACTGCACTTTTTCTTGTGGGTGACAAAAAGTCACATTCCAGCTTTAAAGAGACAGTTCTGGAGAGCTGACAGGCTCAGGCTGTGCTCTGCCTCCTCAGAAACTGTGGGGAAAAAAGCCTAAGGCCTTTCTTGGGGCTCTTGTTGGGCTTTTGGTGTGGTTTGCCATGTGGATGGGACAATTCCACAGCTGCTCCCATTTCCTTCCCTGACTCCTGGGCACTTGTGGCATTGCTGCTGGTGGCAAACAGCACTGAGTCCCTGTGGGACGGTGTGCCCAGCACGGGGACGTGTGACCTGGCCTGGCCTTGCTGGCTCTGCTAATCAGCCAGAACCTTCCACTGCTCCTTCAGGCCCTGGATGTGCCAGTGGTTGTTTCTGTGGGCTTATTTGTAAGTGACCATGCAGAGTGACATGTGCTCCAGCCTGAGTGACGAATGCCACCGATCTCAGCTGCTTTCCTTGGCAGTTCTCAGAAGGAGCTCGCAGGGAGAACCTTGACTACTTACTCAGTCTTGGTATTGCTCATTCCTCTGACTTCTGCTGGTGGTTCCTGGAGGTTTCTCAAGGCGTTGATGGGTGAAAGACACTGTTGAAGCAGTGTGGGAGTGAATCCCACTCTCCTGCTGCCAGGACTGGACCCTCTGTGTGCACAAGGGACTGCAGGCTCCAAGGCTGTCAGGTGTGATTTCCTTCACTGGGAGCAAATGCAGCTGAGAGTGTGGAGGGATTCAGGAATGCTGTTTGTGTGGCTCAAGAACACTCAGATTTGTTGCAGTGATGATCTTTAAAACCAAACACAGCAACTTCAGAGAGGAAACAAGAGAACTGTCTAACTCGTGGTGGTGAAGGAGGAGCTTCTCTTTTGGATTGGTACCCCTTGAAGGGTCTTCAGCTTTGCTGTGGAGCAGCTGGTCATGGCCAGTGTCAGGGAGAGGATCATGGACACTGTGACCCACAGCAGAGATTCCTGTGCTGAAAATGTCACCAACAACATCCGATGTCGAGAAACGAAGGTTCAGACCCAGAATGACTGGGGAACAGAGGAGTAGTAGGCTTTTGAGAGAGGGGGGAAAAAAAGGGAAAATATGACCTGATTGAAGACTCAGAAATGCTCATTCCTGTGGGGTTTGTGGCAGTGTCATTCTATGGGCACAGATCAGCTCTCCTCCGTCCTCCTCGCGGCCTCGGCTTGGGGTTTGGCTTGGCTAGCTGCACAAATTACTCAGTTTTCCTGTGTAGAAATTCAAACAGGGAGAAAATAATCCAATCCCTGGATTTCTAAATTCAAGCAGCTTTCAAATCAGAAATAGTTTTGAGGCAAGAACAATAATCTCCCTGGTAGTGGGTGGCATAAAGAGACTGTTTTTTCCATTCAAGGCTCTTTCTTTTAAATGTATTTGATTTAGATTGATTTAGCTTGGTGTGGGAATTGAAAGTCTGACTGAAACTTCCTGTTCTGAGTTGTGGCTTAAGTGAGTTGCTGGGTGAATGTGTCTTACCATTCTTGTATCCTCTCTCTTGCATAATGATCCCTGATTGTGATGAGTTTCCATCACCTGCGTGGGCCTGACGAGGCACCGCTCATGACTGCTTAAAAGCACAGGAAATCTGCACTTCTCTCCAGACCTCCTGTGTCTTATGAGAGAATTACTTCATTTCTTTCTTTTGCCTCACTTTGTTGGTACAGTGTAACTTTTCTAAGTGCTCTGAAACCTGGTGGAGGGTTTGAGTCCTTAGATGGAGGTTATTCACTCTGTTCTACAGGTGCTCAGTAACCTCAGTGCTCTCAGTGAAATAACCCAACTCGCCTCTCATTCGCTGCTCCTTCAGTCAATTGGTACTTCTCCTGTTCCCAGCACTTTAAGGACCCTCTGGAATGTTGTGAGATGCCTGTGACAGTTCAGAGCTGAGCCATGGCGAGCAGGTTGGCACCAGAGGTTTCCTCTGAGTTAAGGCTCATGGGAAGCAGCTCTGTCTCTCCAGGCTGTGCAGGGATAGCCTTTAAGTTACAGCAGCATCTACAGATGTTTCCCCTCTTCTGACTACTCATGTCAACAGGAAACGGCCAATATGCAGAGTGGCTCCCAAACTGCTGCAGGCAGTGCAGAGAGACACGGGAGGGTTGGAGTGCTGGTAATTAGCAGCCCGGGGGAAGGTCCCAGGGCTCTGGAATTTCGTGTGTGTGGATGGACTGTGGAGCCTGCGCGTGGATTTGGCTGTTGGAGCCAAAGCACATTCACACAGGGCAGTTTGTGCTGGAGGTGAGTCCCTGGATGCTGTGCACGTGTCTGTGGCCACAAAACACTTCCCCAGCTCAGGCTCTTCAGGTCAGTTGTAGGGGAAAACAGGTGCTCTGTGTTGAGTGCATGGTCCCACTCCTGACAAGTTGTGTATTGAAGTCCACGTCCTAAACACTTGTTGATTTTTTGAAATGCTCAACTGATTCCTGATTTACACTGAACTTTCTTGTGGGTTTTGGAGATTTTCCCCTTCTGTCCCTGCACCATTAATATAAACCAGGGGTCACAGAGCCTCCTGTGCTGAGAGGCCTTTGTGCTCAGCCTCTGACAACACAAATGCTAAGTACAACTGTGGCATTGGCTGCTCTGTGTCCAGTTTGGAGTGAGCTGACCAGCACCCCATGCCAGTGTGTCCAGGGGCTGTACATTCCCTCTGGGTGTGTTGTACCCACCCAGCAATCCCTTTGCTCCTTAGCTCCCCTTCCATGACCCTGTGGAATATTTGCAGGATCCATATTTCATGACTGGCCTAGTTCCTGATTTATCTCCTGCACTGTTTATCCCACTGGGATTGTGTTATTTTGTCAGAGCTGACCTCCCTTGCTCACAAACCACAGCTAATTTGGGTTTATTTCCCTCCCTGCCCCCTCCTCCTGGCATGCTGATAGCAATCCCAACTGGCTGTTAACTGGCACTCTGGAGCTGTCACCAGCTCTTTCTGAGTGAAACCTTGGAATGAGGATGAGGATGTGCTTGGCACTGCGTTCAGCTGGAGATGCAGTGTGCCCTTCAGGAGGTGATGGTCATACCAAGTGTCAGCTCTGCAGAGATCCAACAGGTGGGACTGGATTATCTGCCCATGCAGGTGTTCAGACAGGTTCAGGGGCACTTTGGATGCCTTTGGAAGCAGCACTGGGAAGGAAGGGAAACACGGAGGTGTGAGGAAGTGTTTGAGGGGCACATGAAATGCTCTGCAGGAAGATGTAGAAATTGCACAAACTGTGCCTATTCCTATTTGCTTCAACTGTGTGGCAGCAAAACCCATTGCAAACACCTGTGGGTGGCTGTTCCCTCAGGTGCTGAGACCTGGAGCTCAGCTCCTCACCCACCTCTGGGCACCAGGGAAGACACCTCCTGCCCACCCAGCTACTGACTGTCTGTGGGAACCAAGGGGCAGCAGTAGGAGCTGAAGCTTTTCAGAAGCAGTTTTTGCTTGCTTTTCCTAGAACCAAAATAAAATGAGAACAGGATCTGTGGCCTGGCCTATCTCCAGAGGAATTTCATGGACTTTATTAATCAATTATATAAGGAAAAGCATTGGGTAACGGGCAAAAATGGCAAAGCATCTCTGTGAACTTGTGGAGTTGAGCCCTTTTAAGGACCTGGCTGTTTCTGCTGCTCTCTGAGGGAGAACAGTGTCTCTTCACAGAGGCAACTGAAGTGAGGAGCTCCTTGTGATGAGAAGGAACAAAAACATGGCACAAACACTCGGTTAAGGCAAGGAGGAGGATCAAATATGGCTAAACTGCAGGTGAATCCTGAACATGCTAAACTCCAACGTGGGTGAGAGTGAGCGTGGAAAGAAAGCATTGCTGAGGATATTAGTCCTGGAGCTCCTCCAGGTAGGAACAGCACTGGAAGGCTGTAGGAATCCATGTCACATCATCTCTTTAACGTGGATGTGCTCCCCACGGAGCTGCTGTAGGCCAGCCCCAAGTAATCTGCACAGACCCAAACACACTTTCTGTGGTAAGAAGACTAAACTTGGCATTTCTGAATCTTGCTAAGCTTTTCTTTCTAGGCTTAAACACAGGAAAGGCTTCAAACCTAATTTCTCAGCTTATCGTGCAAATACTGTTCTGAATCTTGCAGGATCATAACTTTTTGTATGAAGCTTTCCAGCTGTTCTCTGTTGATAAAAGACTTTAGCTGGGCACCAGGAGATAAGACTGTGGGACTGAGAAACTGCTGACTTAGTCTTGTAATCTTCCTGCACTGCATTCCCATAGGGAAGTTATGGATAGGTGTAACTCTGTACAGTGTTCTAATCCTTGAATCCCACTCTGTGGCTCAGCCATTGAATTTCATGGAAAATTTGGGCACCTGACACGTTTCAGGATTCAGTTTATACAGAGGCTTTGGATTCCTGGCAGATCATCAGTGTGGAGCTCAGACTGATTGACTTGGGGCTGTTCCTCTGAAGTTGAGATTTTGTGTTCTGACTGGAGACTTCAGTGAGCCCTTTGGAAGGACTCTGAAACACCAGGATCCAGATTTGGGAAAAGTGTCTGGATAAACATGATTTACAGCCTCAAGACTTCCTCTAGCATTGCCCACAGGGAATGGCAGTGGAGTTTGGGATGCCCCAGAGCTTCTGAGCAAACTGTCCATCCCCTGCTGAGATCAAGGCCTGTCTTGATGTTCCAGGTAACTCTAATTATATAGACAGAGAGAGAAAATTAAGACAAAATAATTGGAAATGGAAAATCAGTTAGAGAAATGGAACAGAAATACATGCAGATGGTTAGAAGCACCTAAAATCCCATGTGGTACCAGTGCCTGCTAAGTCAGCTAGTGATATTTTTATGAATGAGAAATCTAATAAGGAGGGGAGATCAGTTAAAATTTGCCCTGGAGCAACTGTAACTTCTACACCTCTTTTTTTTTTGGTCCGTAAACACCTCTGTCTCCTGCAAAAATACTTGTGAAGATGCTTTTTAATACGGTTTGCTGAGTTTTGTTGCTTGGCTTCATTGTTCCTGCAAATCAGCAAATGAGTTCCATTTGCAGTTCAGTTTTTCCTAAGACAAGGAATGTTCTGCCAGATTGCTGTTCCTGCACTCACCCCTCAAACTCACACACCACTGGAGCTCTCTGTCTTGCAGGAATATCCAGTTTGATGCTGATGCAAGACAAAACTGGGGGCTGGAAGTCAGAATCTTCCCCAGGGTAGGCAAGAAGGGAAGGTGTTCTCCTCAGCTGAGGCAGAAGTTGGTGACTTTATATTCCACCCTGGAGAGAAGAGGACAGTGCTGATGCCAAGCACATCAAGAGGATAAGAAGTCTGGAGTAGAAGAAGTCTGAAAATCAGAGGAGGCTACGGAGCTGGTGAGAAAATGAGAGGTGACATGAGAACAGGAAGGAAAGGGGAAGGTTATGTCATTAGAGACTGGAATTCAATGTTTTGATGAAACTCCATGGATACAGGAAGGAGCAGGGCGGGTAAAAATAGCTAAATGAAAATGGTCTGAGTTCCAAGAATTCAGCTCTGAAAAGAAAGAAAGAAATATATGTTCCTGCTTCAAAACAGGCGGAAAAAGTTGTGTGTTTTCGTGAAGGCTGACAAAGAATGCAGAGAAAGGAAAGGGCAAAATTCGCTGACTGCAATTTCTTTATTTTGTTCTCCAAGCAAAACTTGAAATTTTGTGTTATTATACACATTTGATCCAAGTCCTCAGTGGCTTCGTTCCCAGGAGAGAGAACACTGTGTCAGGAGAGTCGTCTCATCGAAGCCTTTGGATGCTGCTCAAACCAGAGGGAATTTTGGGCTGAGCACATGCTCTGGTTCCAGGCACACAGCTCCCTCACTCCCTGCCTGACTCCAACCACTGCCCACCGTGTGAGGAAATGGTCATCACATAGAGAACACCTTACTTTGCCCAAAGCCAACCAGAAACCTCACTGAAATCTCAATTTTTTGCTACCAAACTGCATGTGCTCATGTTCCCCCTTGGAGAGTCACATCTTATCACAGAAAAGCTCTTACTACGAGAAAGAAAGAAACAAAATCAACCCATTTACTTACTTTGATTTTGTTTTTGTTAATTCCTGAACAGATGGTAACACAGCACAATGGAAGTTTTATAAAAATTTCCATCTTTTAACTGAAATTCTTCCCTGGTGAAAAAGCAGAGCGTGAGTCATTAGCCAGGCTGTGTGCTATCTGCCTGGGATTTGCACTCACTGCAGGCAGAAGAGGCAGAAAGACTTTCCATTGCAGTAACTGCCTTTTTTTTTCCCCTCACCTGGGCAAATGGCCAATTCATGGTCTCAGGCTCCGCATCACACGGAAGGCACAGTCTGAGGAGATGCAGAGCCGGGAGAGGCACTGCTCCACGGCCCAGCAGCTGTCAGGAGGAGGGGCCTGAGGGATGATTTCTCCAGCCCACTCTGAATTCCCGGCTGGAAAACCTCTGGCCTGGGCTCACCACTGGGAGGTTCTGTTGCCTGCAGAGTGTTCAGCACCTACTGCGTCTTGGCCCCAGATTATCACTGTGGAGATAGAGAGTCTAAACTTAATCTTTGTTTGGACTCCGTTTGAAATTTGGCACTGATTGCTGTGGGACAAATTAGGCCCAGAGATGCTGAGTGTTCTTTTCTGCAGGTCTGCTGATTTGACCTTGGAGAGCTAGAGGAGTGCAAGTTCTCCAGTCTCTGGCACTGTTTGTCTTAGTGGAGTCACAGAACTTTGCTGGGGGAAGAAATGAAGAGGGATTTTCACTTTGAGGCTCTCCCCAGGGCCCTGAGTGCATCTCTGGTGCTCAGTCCTCACACACAGCATCTCCCTCAGCAGTTTGTCATCTGCTGCTCCTTGTCCTGATCTTTGCAATATCTGTAGAGTAAAATTACCTTAGAGAATCCAATCAGGGTCTGAAATGTGCAGTGTGGAATTCCCTCTGTATCACCTCGAGGTAGTGTCCACTCCCATTTTGGAGTGGAGATGTGACAAAGTCACAAGATGTGTTGGCCCCCAGTTACTCATGTTAATGAGTGTGGATGGAAGAAGGGAAGGATGGATGGATATATCAACTTCCAATGTCTCTATCATCCAGGAAAAGATTAATTACTCTCAGTCTCTGTGATACTTAACATGCAGGAGAGAGGTGAGTGGCATCTTGTTGGATGGCAAAGGTAATATGGAACACAATTTCCCCTGAAGAAATAGCTCACATACCTTATATAATGAATGAGCTCATTTTGCCTGTGTTTGCCAGAAACAATAAAAGTTAGAAAATGTCCCAGTAATTAAAATCAAGTGTTACCCAGATTTATGGTGAGAAATGTGAAATGTCAGGCAATTGAGTGCAGCTCCACACTCACAAATAAGCTTCACATTCGTCAGAACAGGTTGCATTCATTAGGAGGAACAGTGTGGGTCCAGTGCTGGCCCCAGAAGGCAAGGAATGGTTTCTCCTGTGCAGGGAAAGAAAGCAGAGGGGAGGGAGAGGTGCCAGCTGGCACGTTTGGTCCTGGTGGTAATGCTGCAGCACAGACACGATCATTGCTTCAAGATGGGCCTTGGAGTGCAGGAAGAAAGGGGAGAGTACCATGCCCAGGCTGCCAGGCACAGGGAGGAGATCTAGGGATGGAAAAGGGAGTCTGAGCACAGCCAGTTTGCTGCAGCCCTTGCTCTCAGTCACTGCTCAGCATCTAATACAAATGCTGTGCCTGTGAACAGTATAGGAACTTGTAAGGATCAGTTCTTCTCTTGCTGCAAACAGTGTTACACCCTCGTTGTTCTGCACACAGTGTTTGGTCAGAGGCTCACGTAGGTTTAAGTGAAGTGGGTTTCATCTACAAGTACCATGCACATAGCCACAGGGAGAGCTGGAAGTGAGCACTGTTGGGCACAGAAACTAAACCCACTGACAGTCCAGGTCAGGCTGGGGCATCACCACTGCCCTGTGCAGCTGGAGGAGGGTGGAAATTCCTTCTGCTGGGACACGGGCACTGCGTGCCCGGCTGCCTCCACGTCCCTTGTCACTGCCTTTTGCACTCCTCTCTTCTGACACAGCTCATGAAAAATTGAAGAAACCTGACATGAAAATGCTTTGCATAAAAACTAGTCTGACAGTTGAAGCTGTCTAGAAAGGAAAATGTTAAGTGCCTTTTTCCTGAAAAAGAGAACAGGGCAATGTTAAATCAGACACTTGAGTGAGCACCAACCCTGGGGAGGACTTTCACTACCTTCCGAAGGTGTCTGAAGGGTCTGACTCAAAACAAGCCTGGCTGGCCCTTTGGAGTGTGGAACAGGTCTGGTGGGTAAAACAAACCAGCCAACAAACCCCCAAACCTCTCTGTCTTTTAGTGCCGGATTCTCTTCTTGCATAAATTCGATTTGGGAGTCGTTCTAGGAATATCAGTGGAGTTTTGTTAGGAAAAGACCCCGTGGTTAAGCTGAAGCAGTTGATTCTCACTCGGTGAGAGGTTTGGGTTGTGATAAGGATCTGCAGGGTGGCCTTAAGCCAGTTGTATATCCTCTCTGTTCTGCAGTTCCACATCTGTAAAATGACAGAATGAATTTGTTTCTTTTTCATTACATGCTTGTAGGAAAAATCTCATTATGCTAATGAGGTGTGCATATGCTTTAATCACAGGTTCATTCAGAAGGCTCATAAATGAAATAAATATGAGCTCAGTGCATGAGAATTTGTGAGAAAGGAGGAGAAATCCCAGAGTTTTAGGACAGCACGTTCTGAATGAGGGAAGTGATGATGCAGGCACTGATCTCCATGGAGTGCCTGTGCTCTGTGTGTTATTTATAGGACACACAGGGCTCTACACAGACTGCAGGTTCACCTGTCACACAGCAGAGAGGATCACTGCACCACAGGGAGTGGAGAGCACAAGTTTCAGGCAGATTGTGGGGCTCATTCCCTGTTACAATGGTGAATCTTAAGCTGTTGTCAAGTCTGTGCCAAAGGACACGAGGAAAGAGACCAGGATCAGAGGCTTTGCTGATAACCCAACCAGCAGAGCAGAAGGTCCTGAAGAGTCTTCCTAGCCAAGGTGCACTTAGGCCTATCAATGTTATTGCAAAATGTAGATACCACGATGATGAGAGAGTCTCTCAAAGACAGAGCAGGTTACAGGAGAGATCTGTGAGAGGAAGGGAGTGCTTGGCTGGAGCTGCCCACGGGCTGCAGGGGAGGTGGGGATGGCAGTGCTGGTGGTGCTGTCACAGGTCCACACACACTGGGTACAGCCCAGCTCTGGGCACTTCACTGTTTGCAGGGACAAGGTTTTGTCTTGGTGTTCCTGTCCCTGGCTTGGATGTGGATGCTCTGCCTTGTTTGCTCTGCTGAGAAATTAAATATTCGGTGTTAATATAAGTGGCAAAAAGTCTCTGCAGCCCTGAGGCCCCACAGGACTATTCTGTAAGCTCCTCTGGCAGTCCCAGGAGTTCCAGCTCTATTCCCCTCTCTGACTCTGGCTTTTCCCAGAAAATGAACTGTTTTATTGGAGGTAGCAAGCATAGGTTTTGATTGTTTTTTTGAAATGAGGTGTTTGGCAGCGTCCACTGGGGCATGTAGGGGCAGAGTGTGTGGGAGGGAGGGGCAGCCCTGAGCAACATACCAGGCAACTTGGGAAGAAAGAATTCCCAAGGATGGAGAACTCTTTCATGTGCTTTTAACAACCCCTCACCTCCTGCATTTCCCAGGATGCCTGATGGTTTCCTGCAAATTAAATGTGAGTTTTAGGTGGGAGCAAGTCACGTTTGAAGCAGGTCATGTGTCCATTGCATATGTTCCTCGTGGACTTGTGGTCAGTCCAAGGCAGTGCTGATGTTCCATGGAGTCAGATTGAGTGTGAAACTTCTTTTGTCTTGTGATGTCTTAGAGGTTTTAAATTCACTTCTTTCAGAGAAACATGCACACAAACTGTGATCTCTTAAAACATCAACCTTTCAGAATGTGTTTTAGCCAAAAAGGTAAGTTGGTTCACATTTGTGAACTAACTTTCTGTAAGTGGAATCTGTTAATGAGCAATGGAAAAGAGCACCTGACTCTGAGGGAATCTTCTTTGGCACCTTATTCCACAGGTTCTGGGTAGTTTGGCATTCCCCAGTTTCACTGCCAATGAAAAGGATGACCTTGATAAACGATAATCTCTAGAGGAAAGGAGGGAAGGGAATATCTTGAACGTACAGGAACTGTTTTACTTCAGAATGTGGCAATTAGAAATGAGTATGTCCAACACAAGCACAGGGAAGTGGCTGCTCCAGGGAATGTGAGCTGGGCAGGAATCTGAGTGTGGGCCTGTCCCCACCTTGCTCTCCACAACCTGCACGATGGCCCTTCCCAGGAGCCTGTCAAACAGCCCTTGGTGCTCCCAGCTCTGCCCAGCGGCAGAAACCAGAGGGGCTGGGGGAATCCCTTCGGAATGGGCTTTTCCTCTGCCTGGAGAAACATTTGCCTGAACACTCCCCTGAGCCTGAGGAACGTGTGGAAGGTGGGATGGGAGAGGCTCCTGCACGGTGGGGAGGGGAGGGAACTGCCTGTTAAATATGGAAAATGGAGTCTGCTTTTTGTTCTGGGCCTTTGGAATCTGTGGGTGGATTGGAACTGGCAGGCAGGGAGCAAACACCCACCCACCATAGGGCTGTGTGGTTCAGAAGTTTACAAGAGTGTTTGTGTTCCAGGAGCTGTTGGCCTTGAAGCCAATGGAGAGGGGGAGGAGAAGAGGGAGAGAGTGAGAAAAACACTGTGGTGTTAGGGCCCTTCCTCCGAGATATTTTCCCCTCTCCTTTCTCCAGCTAGAGGGCTTTGGAGCTGGAGCAAGACAAACAGTTACCGGGGGAAAGACGAATGTGATTTTAAGATGTGCAGCGCTCACAGTCCGTCAGACTTCAGAAACCTCCCTCACCTTAATCCCACATGACAGCTCCCAGCGCTCCCCTGCTCCTGCCCTGCTGCTGCTTAGCTGCAGCCTGTGGGATGCAGAGACGTGGATGTTTAGCTGTGCTGTTACTGCAGGAGTTGGGGATTGTTCTCTGTCCCGTCCTGCCGCTCCAGTTGCTCACTGTCTGGGCCTGGCAGACACAGAACCTGAGGCACAGAGACTGCACAACTCGCCCAAGGCAACAGGAAGTCTGTGGGAGATCTGGGAATAGACCCCAGATGTCCTGAGTTTTCTGTCTCAACCACAAGACCATCCTTCCTGTCTTTTTGGTAGTCCTCTCTGCTTCAGGAATTCCATTTATGAATTCCACCCATAAACAATCTGCTGCAGGATCCAGCGATTTCCTAGCATTAAAAAGTCATTTGGAAGAGAAAATGGCACCTCTTAAAATGAGCTGCAGCTACTGCTGTCTGGCCTTTCTAGGGGGTAAAGGGAAGGGAGTGAAAGAGAGCAACTTCCAGAGCTGAGAGGCTTCTCCCTCGCTATCCCAACTGCCTGCAGGCATTAGTTTGGTTCTTTCAAGGAATCAGGAACTCCATGAAGGCACAGCTGATGACTCGGGCCAATGTGTTTGGTTCCTGCCTCCTCTGAACTCCCCTCTGATACTTTAAGGCTGGATGTCCAGGTTGGGTATGGGAGTGGGTTCCTCTCTGGGGTAATGTTGCCCTAGTTGCAAGATCAAAGCTCTTACACAGCTCTGACACCTTTTTTCTTTAATCTGAATGGGATTTCAGATTATTAAAGTACAAACAAAACGAGAGCTCAGTGTTCTCTGCCCCATTGCACTGAGTAAATCGCAGTGGTGTTGGGTTTTGCTTGCTCTTTTAAGCACTGTTTGGATATTTGTCTATTTGCTCCTCCCCTTTTGTCCTGATGTGTTTTTTCTGCTGTTGCACTGTCGCGGTGAACTCTTTCGGAGGAGACTGTCCGAATGCTCAGCGTCTGCCTCACTCAGCACACCACATTCTGTAGCGCTTAAAGCCACTGTTGCATTACAAACAGCATTAACAACTGTATTGGTGTGGAAATGCTCTCCAGCCCTTTTTGGCACACACAGCTGACAGAGCTCAGAGATAACAGTCTTAACCTTTTCAGCTTGTTCCTCACGGTGCTGCTTAGCGCCGGTTGAAAGGTTTGTTGGAGCTCTGGGTGCGCAGCACATGGGAAAGGGGAGAAGCCATTGGGGTTTGCTTTGAAATTTGATATTAATAGAAAGTAAGAGCATCTCACTCCGGGTCTGGATAATAATCCATAATGGATTTGGCAGTACTGCCAGGCAGTGTGTGTGTGTGTGCCGGGCAGTGGGTGG
>NW_008690847.1:3495-4088 GCF_000695815.1 Acanthisitta chloris | reverse complement strand
AATGGGGACAGCAGGGGCAGGTGGGGGTCTGTCCTGCAGGGATCTGCCCTGTGGCTGTGTGCAGGGGGAACTGTGGGTGTTTGCTCTGGGCATGGGGTCCTCAGGGGTCTGTGGGAGTCTGCCCCAGCCGCTCTAACCCACTCTGTCCCGCAGATGAAGCGGAAGTCAGAGAACGGGCTGGACGGTCGGGCCCTATCCCCAGGGAAGAAGTTGTGCAAGGGCTCCGAGTATGGCAGGTGAGAGGTTGGAGGGCTCCAGGTATGAGAGGTGAAAGGTAAGGGGGTCCTAGTACGGCAGGGGAACACACATGACTACTCCTGCCCGCCCCAGGGTCCCGCAGGAGTCCTGGGGCCTCTGTCTTTGGGAGAATGCTGGAGCCACCTGGGTTGAGCAGGCCTGACCTGTCGTCCATCAGCCAAGCAAGCTGAGCTGGGGGCTGCACCTGCCTGGCTGTGGCCAGGTGGGAGTGTGGACAAAGGGTCAGTGGGGTGGGAGCAAAGGGACTGGGTTAGCAGGGTGGAACTCCCAGTGGTGGGGACCGGTTCCCAGAGCCTCTGGCATGGCATGTCCTGGAGCAGTGGTGGCACAGCTCA
>NW_008690847.1:0-3463 GCF_000695815.1 Acanthisitta chloris | reverse complement strand
GACGCTGGGCCCCTGCACTCCCAGCCCCACCACCACCTTCGGAGACCTGCGCAACGCCAAGGTGGGGCAGGCCCGGCGCCGCCTCTCCTCCGCCCGAGCTGCAGGACTGGCTCCGCACCTTCCAGGTACAGCTTACCTGGGGCTCCGGGCGGCTGAGCGGGGTTGGGCCCTGGGTGGGTGGATTTGTGGGAGTTCTGCTTAGGTGAGGCAGCACAGAAGGGGTGTCAGCCCTGTCCTGCTTCCCACCCCAGGCCAGGGTGGTGTCAAGTGTCATTCAGCACCTGTGACTCACTGAGCTCCCACCTGGGTGCTGGAGCTGAGTTGGGCTGGGGACATGGAGCTGCAGGGCGATGGGGGTCCGCGGGAGTGGGGGGTCCCACCTGTGTGCTGGCCCTTGGCTGGTGGTATGGAGTGGGGGATCACTGTGGGTCCCCCCACAGCGCTGGAGTGGCCCAGAGAAGCTGCTGGCCCTGGACGAGCTCATTGACCGCTGTGAACCAGCGCAGATCAAGTACATGATGCAGGTCATTGAGCCCCAGTTCCAGCGGGACTTCATCTCCCTGCTGCCGAAGGAGGTGAGCAGGGCTGTGGGGGCCTGGGTGGAGCCCCCCGGGGACCCTCTGTGACCCCTGTGCCCCCCACAGCTGGCACTGTACGTCCTGTCCTTCCTGGAGCCACGGGACCTGCTCCGCGCAGCCCAGACGTGCCGCTACTGGAGGGTCCTGGCAGAGGACAACCTGCTCTGGAGGGAGAAGTGCCGAGAGGAAGGTGAGGGCCCCCTCGGGTGGGTGCTGGGGGCCATCCTGGGGTCGGCTCAGGCACAGCACCACTGCGTTCCCCTTGCAGGGATCGAGGAGCCCCTGCACCTGCGGAAGCGACGTCTGCTCAGCCCTGGGTTCATGTACAGCCCCTGGAAGTTTGCCTTCCTGCGCCAGCACCGCATCGACATGAACTGGCGCAGCGGGGACCTGCGACCCCCCAAGGTGGGTTTGGGGCGTCTGATCAGGGATGGACCCTGGGGAGCTGTGGTCCCCCCAGAGTGCATCTGGGGGTCCCACCTGGGACAGACCTTGGGGAATTGTGGTTCCCCAAGGTGCATCTGGGTGGTCCCACTTGGGGCAGACCTCAGGGAGCTGCTACGGGGGAAGCTACAGTCCCCCAAAGTGGGTCTGAAAGTCCCCCCAGGGACGGATCCCAGGGCACTTCTGTGGGGGAAGCCGGGGTATGACGCAGAGAGTGAATCCAGCTAATTTGGAGTAGTTAGGGGTGGTGGAAGCAAGGTCTTCTGCATCTGGAGAAGGTGGGTGTCCTTCCCTGGGCCTCTGTGCTAGGCTTCGGCCAGCCCTTTCCTGCAGCACCTCCTGCCTCCCCAGTGTTCGCTGTATTTAGGGCTCCTGCAGGCTGGGAGGGTCTGCACTGCTCTGCCTCCCCCTCATCCCCGTGCTCCTGTAGGTGCTGAAGGGCCACGATGACCACGTGATCACCTGCCTGCAGTTCTGTGGGAACCGAATCGTCAGTGGCTCCGACGACAACACGCTCAAGGTGTGGTCAGCTGTTACTGGGGAGGTGAGTGTCACTGGTGCCAGGGGGCACCAGGGTGAGTACCATGCCCTGTGCTGGGCACAGGTGAGGCCACACCCTGGCTCCTGGGCTGTTTGGGCCCCTGGTGACAAGGACTGTGGAGCTGTGCAACTGCTCCTTGCTGCTGCATGTGTCAGGGAGATGGGAGAGACCCACCTGTCTCATGTCCCGCCCCCCACAGTGTGTGCAGACGCTGGTGGGCCACACTGGGGGGGTCTGGTCATCCCAGATGAGGGACAGCATCGTCATCAGCGGCTCCACGGAACGCACGCCGAAGGGACACCATCGTCATCAGCGGCTCCACGGACCGCACGCTGAAGGTGTGGAACGCAGACAGCGGTGAGTGCGTGCACACGCTGTACGGGCACACCTCCACCGTGCGCTGCATGCACCTGCACGGAAACAGGTACGGCACGGGGGCGGGGGGATCCCAGGGGAATGAGCTCGTCATCCCAGCACTCAGGCCCCAGCTGTCCCCTGGCACTCAGGGAGGTGTGGGGGAATCCTGAGGTGACGGACTCATCACCCCGGCAGCCATGCCCCAGGTGTCCTCTCACCCCCAGGGTGGTGAGTGGCTCCCGGGATGCCACGCTGCGGCTGTGGGACATCGAGACGGGGCAGTGCCTGCACGTGCTGATGGGGCACGTAGCGGCCGTGCGTTGCGTCCAGTACGACGGCAACAAGGTGGTTAGTGGCGCCTATGACTACACGGTCAAGGTGTGGGACCCCGAGAGCGAAAGCTGCACCCACACACTGCAGGGACACACCAATCGCGTCTACTCACTGCAGGTACGGCCCTGCACACCTGCCTTCCTTCCCTGTGCTCCCCTGCCCTCTCTGCTCCCTGCAGACATAGCCCCCCTCACTTGCCCTCCCAGTGCTTTCCCCCCCTTTCGTCTCCCCTGCCCTCTGCTTGGGGGGCCTGAGCTGTGCCAGAAAGGCAGAGGCTAAATCCATGCTGTGCACACTGTGCAGACGCACAGACCATGCCTGTGCCTTGTAGGGACATCATCTGCCCCTTCAACCACCCCACATGCATGTGCTGTGGGCACACACCAGCAGCACCTGTGCACCCCAAAAATCCAAGGGGGATGTGAGTCTGTGGCTGAGCTGAGGGCTCTGGGGGGTGCTGCACCCCAAACCAGGGGCTGCTGAGCTGAATACTCCCTCCTCCCCGGCAGTTTGATGGGACACACATCGTGAGTGGGTCTCTGGACACATCAATTCGTGTGTGGGACGTGGAGAGTGGGAACTGCCTGCACACGCTCATGGGGCACCAGTCACTCACCAGTGGGATGGAGCTGCGTGACAACATCCTTGTGTCCGGCAACGCCGACTCCACCGTCAAGATCTGGGACATTAAGACAGGACAGTGCCTGCAGACGCTGCAGGGTGAGGGGGCTGGGGGCGTTCCTTGCCCTCAGGGGCCTAGAGTTGGGGGCAGCTTTTCTCTCTCAGGGGTCTGGAGTGGCTCTGAGATCCCAGCTGTGGTGGGGCAGAGTGGTAGATGCCCATCAGAAGTTAGGGTCGGGTGCCTCCAACCTGCTAGCTGTGGTGGGACAGGGTTGTGGATGGCCCCAAGAAACCAAGGCTGGGTGTCCCCAGGAACAGAGTCCCTCTGAGCTGCCAGCTGTTGGGGCCAGATGTCCCCATCCCCCTGCACGAGGTGTCCTGGGCACACCTGGTGCTCACAGCTGCCTCCCCCCCAGGTCCCAGCAAGCACCAGAGCGCTGTGACCTGCCTGCAGTTCAGCTCCAAGTTTGTGGTGACCAGCTCAGACGATGGGACGGTGAAGCTGTGGGACCTGAAGACCGGGGAGTTCGTGCGGAACCTGGTGGCCCTGGAGAGTGGGGGCTCCGGGGGGGTGGTGTGGCGCATCCGC
>NW_008690846.1:14014-14987 GCF_000695815.1 Acanthisitta chloris | reverse complement strand
ATAGAATAAATCATAGTAGTTTTAACTGTGATGAAAATTCAGTGGTTTGGCACACAGCTGCATAACTGTTTTCTCTGTTTGTCAGGTTGTCAGTAGTAAGCAACAATATAAGTGGCAAAGGACTTGTAGCCCTTTCAGATGCAATGAAAGCAAACCTGAATCTTTCTCATATTTACATCTGGGGGAACAAATTTGATAAAGCCACTTGTATGGTAAGTGTTTGCTTCTGACCTCTTCTAAGAGGATGGGGTTTGTTTGTTCTAATTTGGTTTTACCATCATTGGGAAGACTAGGGAGTTAGTGAACAAGACACCTGATTTACTAGGGGTTTTTTTAATTATTGTAATATGGTAATGCTGAAATGAGATTCACTGGAGATCAGAATACTGAAGTGATTAAGAACTCTCCTACCATGTGTTATCATCTAGAGGCTTCAGTGCAGTCAAAAGGGAATATTCTGTGTCCTGTTCTATTCACTTCAGGCATTCTCAGAGCTAATCCAGACCGGTCGCCTGCAGCCCACTCACACAGATGTGGCACCATATGAAGTGGATGGGCGTGTTCACCTGGCAGAGCTGTCCCACGGCCTCCAGAGGCATTACTACTGGGCACCAGGCCTCAGGGAGCTGACAGACACAGACGCCAATGCCAGTCTGGCAATTGCAGCTGTTTCAGAATACTTGTGAGTGAGGCAGCAGCTCAGTACACTCCACATGCCTGAGTTGTCCCCATCTGGTTTCTAGCAAAATAGGTTATATCAGTATCAGACTTGTGGCATGTTATTTCTTCACGGTCTTGAGTCTAGGAAACTAAGACCTCTTGAAATGGCATTAGAGATAAAATACTGAATAAATGACCTTGAAATTCATTGCTACATAGTGTCCAGTGTATGAAGGGTCTATTAGAATGAAAAAGCTGACATTCAGGCAGAGCACACTGACCAAAGTGACACCCAGGAATGCTGCTGGGAGCA
>NW_008690846.1:0-13980 GCF_000695815.1 Acanthisitta chloris | reverse complement strand
AGCTGAGAGCTTTGGGTAAAGCTGCTTGTCACCACTGTGCTCCATATATTCTCTCCTCCTACTTAGTAATTGCATCCTTTTATCTGCTTCCAATAGTGACATTTTTTTAAACCAAGGTAAGTGAATTTAAGCATTAAGCCATGACCATGCTGGAACTTTAAGGCGGAACCCAACTTTACTGGGAACTTGCTTTACAGGGATACAAATGGAATTTTGATGAACTTGTTTCATTAACATGCACTTGTTTCTTTGTACTACAAATTAAAAACATCACCAAACTTGGTGCCACTTCCCATCTCTTGAAAACTGTCTAAAGAGTTTCTATCATTATAGCCTCATGGCAACTCCTACACAGGAATAGACAACATATGCATATAATGGTAGTTAAACACTGTTTAATGGTTTGGATACAGACTTTTTTGTTTGGGAATTACTCAGCTTGTGTCCTTTTTCCATCCACTCTGCTCATACATGTAGAAATAACTTAATTTGTGCTAAGTAGGAAAAAGTCACCAAACAGGACAGCAGAGATTTGCTCCAAGGCTTTCACTAGAGTGACCTTCTGCACCTCTAAATGAGCCTGTTAAAAATTAGTATGAAGTACCAGAATAATCCATCAATGCATTTATGAGATCAAAGTATGAGGGGAAAAAAGGTAAGGAAGTAATTTCGACGATAATAGCTGAGAAGCAATGATATAACTGCTGAAGTTCTGACTCTGTGGTAGTGTAGAAACAGAGATGTAAGAACACCCCTTCCCCAGCCAAAATGACCAAGGCAGTGGTTAGAGCTGTTGTATGTGGAAGGTTTTTGTTGTCTGGTTGGAATTTTTTTCATTCCCCTCTGCCCCCACCCCCAAACACAGATTAATCAGGCTCCGTTGCTCCAAGAAGCACCTGGTATCACAAGGAGACTGTGAGGTAAGCCCACAGAACAGGTATGTTTGCTCTACACACCTGCTCAGGGCCCTCCTAACCTGCAGTCATCATGTGAAGCACAGAGTCCATACGTCACACTGAACACCCTGCTCTGCAGGGAGCTTATATTTTAACTGCTGTTAAACAGGAAGGGCACAGGAGTGAGAACAAAAGTTGAGGATACACTGAATGTGGTTGTCTGAGAAGAATCTGCACCCTGTGAGTATTCCTAAGTTTTTAAAGCATTAGATAAGCCTTTACTATCAAAGTTGGTATTCTTGTGAGTGTTGCTGCTCTGGAGCATTGCAGGTTGCACTCTGAGAGCCTACAGAGCACTCAGTTCTGAGACATTGGTGACAGAATTTCATGCCATAGACAAGAGTCAGGCTGAGATTTTTTTTTCAATGTATTTTTCTTTCCCTTTTCTAGTATGTGAAGTTCAGGCTAATTTCACTGCCCAAATTAAGTCTTAATTTACTTGTATAAACATTCATTAATCTGAGATGGTAATGGGGAACCAAATCTACCAATCAGCCCCAACTCTACCAACAGCAGGATTTTAGTTTTAGTGATGTGGTAAGCTGGCAGCAATATCATACACAAAATGTAACAGGATAAATGGCATCAACTTCCAAAAGGGCTGCTGTAAGTGTTTGAAACTTTGCACTCTCTCTGAACCCTTTAACATCAACATGCTCAGCCCAGGAGAGCACTCTGCATTATTGACAATATCCAGAAAAATAGCTCATGTGTTACAGTTTACTTTGATATTCCTTTGTAAGAAAGGGCTGCAGAGTAATTCCTACTGAATTCTGTGTTCCTGCAAACTGAAATAATTATTTGTGCATAACCTGTACTGCTTAGAGAGGCTTATGGCACTGAGTTTTATTGCCTTCCTTTCTCTGAACACCAACACTGGAATTTCTTAGATGTATCTTGTGTTCTTTGGAATGAGAGAATTTACATAGGGTAACATTTTTTGCCACGTTCTTCTAAGTTATTCTAGTAGCTAAAACAAGCATAATCCTGCTTTGAAAACTGTTTTTTCAGCTTTTAGAACTCACTATACCTTGCTGAAAGGTAGCAATTTTGTCTCAATTTAAAGGGAAGGAAAATGACTGACGAGCAGGGCAGTGATACAGCACAAGGCTCCTGAGTCCTACCATGTGTACTGTAGCACCTTCTGTAAAAAACAATCTAGTAAAAATAAGTTAAGATACAAATTTGGATAAAGAAATTCACCGAGTATCTACTTCAGCATAAAAAGTACATCTTGAAATCACTCTGAAAAAAAACAAAACTCCAAACCAAGCAATACCCCCCAAACCAAATGGGAAAAAATTGCCCTCAGAGCCTTTAGACTGTATTTAGAATAAAGTTTTTGTTTGATTTAGTTTGAACATGTCCAAAATATCTTCTCTGAGAAAAAAAATCAGGTGTGATTACAGCTGAGAAGAAATTGTGGTGATCTTTGGCTGTGCCAGGGGCCACTGTGTGGCCTTGTGCCAGGGTGCTGTGACAGGGGTTCCCTTCCATCCTGCTTTTGCTGCTGCCCCTTTGCAGTTACAAACAGGAGACACAAAGTGAGGGAAAATTACAAAACAAGTTTATTAAAGTCTAACATAAAACACTTCAGGCTAAATATGTACAACTCCCTCCCTTCCCAGGGGATTATAAAATTGAGAGTTGAGGTATATACAAATAACAGAGGAAAAATTGTATATACATAACAGATACTTTAAAAATAATTTAACCAAAAAAATCAGTTATTAGTCCTTATCTGAACTTAACTCTGCAAGGCTTATTGATAGCCTCTCCGGGATCACAGCCCTGAAATCCTTCATGTGGGATTTGTCCACACCTGAAAACTGTTGTGTAACTCATGGTTTCAGAAAGGTTGTCATGCTCTGTGCCTACTTGCAAGCACAGATTTGGAAGTAAGTGTCATACAAGGAGCTATTATCACATCAGTATCTCTGAGCAGCCAATTCAGAGATTTCTCAATGCGGATAAAACCTATTCAGGCAAAACTTGCACCAACTTCAGTGTAAAACTGACTGAACCAAGTGTGACAAATCATGTCATTTTCTCTGAATTACCATTAACAGAATGATTAAAATTCCCTCTTTCCTTTGCAGATAGTCTCAAGAAGGAGATGTCTGCCTAAGAAGATTCCATGCTTTCCCATATTAATCCCTTACAGAAATCACCAATACTGTTATAAACCTTTTACCTCCAAAATGAACCCAGAATCCTTAAGCCTAGGACTGAGATGTGCAGCTGATTTCCATGCATCTGTTGGCAAAAGGTACAGTCCAGACCTACAGCTCTCAGCCTGAACACACCTACAAATGTATTTATATATTTATATACTTCAAATCTATATTCTAGTTAAGTGAATACAGTTCATAGAGCTCATACCTCAGCAGCTGAGGTATCTTCAGGAAAGATGAGGATAAAAGTCAAGACTCTCAGATGGGGGACTCAAGAGTGCAGGTCACTAAATTATTGCTCCAAGACAAAACTACAAGCCTGTGTTTTCTATTAAGAAAGGTTAAAATTGTTGTCTTGTAAAAAATAATGATTATCTTCTTGTCTATAAAGAAAACTAAATGGCTAATAAAGCAAGTGTTACTGTTATAAGTATCTAAACAAATCCTGTATAAATCTAAGCACTGTATTTTTTTAAAAAGTCTGAAATCTAAGAATACAGTAATAAGCTATAACTTTAGAAATATAAAAACAGTCCAAACAAACATTGTCATGGAATGCATTTTCTATGTAGGAATGTAATTATTCTTTAGGGTTTTTTTTTTCCAGAGATAGTTCTCTCTCATGGTCATTTATCCTGGACATGTTTATCTTCAGCTACTTTTCCTCAGGCAACAGCAGCATATCATGAGTTTATCTTCCAAAGCTGTTTAAATATGAAAGTTATCACTTGTCTGGTGGGTTTTTTCTCAATTATTCATGACTAAACCGATGTCTATCCCAAGAATTCTGCTCTGTTGTCAGAGAAAGGAAAGAGGAAGCTTAGGACAAGATACACAGAGTTAACTTTTTTACACAGAGTAAAGACCCCAATCTTTATGGTTCTTCAGCCTCAAATGGAAAGGCTAAGAAATCCCTCAGGGGCTGAACCAACAACAGGAGCTAAAGGAGAAAAGAGAGGAGGAAAAGGGGAAATGCAAAACAAACAAGAAAAAAATAGAGAACTTCATTCTTTGTCCTTTGCCAAGGACATCAGCTGTTCCTAAATTTTGTGGGACAGATAAGCAAAGAAAATGAAGGTCAGTCAGGTCTGGCAGCAATGATCTGCAGTGGACAGAGTTGGAGATTCCTGCATTAAGGATGTTTCTGGTGAACATGGCTGTTCTCCTGCTGCCCATGGTAACCTTATCAGCAAATTTACCATATATTAAAGCATAAAATATGATCATGCAGCAGGTTTTAAATGTGCCATAGACTAAGATGACCAACACAAAGAAGCAAAAGGTCTAATTATTTTACAAGTACAAACAAACAGGAAAAGAAAAATAAATCTCTAGTCATGCTCAGGAGTCAAGGGATCATTTGCAGAATATTTAAATGAAACCCTCCAAGAAATTTTTCACAAATCTGTTTAATTAAGGTGCAGATTAATTATTACTCCATGTAGAACAGAATCAGTTAAGAGGTATCTGCTATGCTCTTTTATTTATCAGTGTCTGGACACAAGGCATCAGTGGAAATAAACACTAGCACCAAGTAAATAACCAACAAATTAGAGCTTGAAATGCATTTTTGGTGCAGTATGGTGACTGTTTCATTACTATTGGATGATTATTTAAGTAATGCTTACACTGCTAATGGCACAGACTGGCAAAATGGAGTATAAAAGTACTCCTGGTGTCACCTAGCCTTTATGACCCTGCCAAGACACTAAAAACGTTGCTTTTTTAACATGTCTCTCACTAGTAATAATGCATAACTTTACACAGGCCTTGCTAGGTACCAGTTTTGTGCAGTTACTGTGGACAAGTGACACGAGAGGTAAAGCAATACATAAAGACCTCAATTAAAACAAATCAGTCATACTCTAACCCAGCCTTGCCTGGAAGAATATCCATCTGCTTTGTTGCATTACTCTTTAATGCCCCTCATGTAGTGTTCACTTATTATTTTCACAGTGAAGGGCAAGATTTATTTCTTATTTTGTACCTCCTGTCTAGCACAAGAAGCAGCACTACTGTAAAAAAAGAGGATTATGAAGCCCTGATTCAAGCCTCACAATTAAGTTACTGCATCTTTGCATCTCATTTACAACATGCATGTCCAGCTCTCCTTTTGCTGCTGTTTGTGCCAAAACTGGGTGTTTTAGGGATGTGAAAAGTAAATCTGGGACAAGAGACAACAGTGCTGGATTCACTTAAAAAGACCAAACAAACAAATAGTGACTTGTTGGAAAGAAGATCCAATAGTATCTATGCCATTAGGACCCTCTGACTTGACACACAACAGGAAAACATTAACCCTCCTTTACTTGTCTTGTCAGGAAAATACACCCAAACCTTCCTTTCTCTCTAGTCAGGCTTGACCTGAAGTTGGCTACTTCTGGCAGGCACAGCAAGGCTTTGCAAGCACCTCATGCCCTGCCTTCATCCTGCACCCATCCAGCACCCTGGAGTGCAGGAATGTTGATACATCCAACAAGCCTGTTAATACATCCAAATTAGGATTTTCCCTTCCACCTCTGGGTTAACTATCAAATATGGCTTAAAATATCTGCTCTCAAATGACACTGTGACACATAAAACCAGCAAGGACATGGGAGGAGATCTCCAAAATACCGTAACACAGGTAACAGAGAATTCTTAAGGCAGGTGTTGCTGAAAAGGAATTGTCTCCTGGAAATCAGTGTTAATTACAAATAGAAATCTGATTGTAGATTAGCACAATTCAGCACTGCATGATGGAAATGCCTTACAAGTGTCTTTACACAGAGGAAAATAAAAAGAACAAGTCCAATTCAGAGAGTGTGACTGCTTGTTTGATCATGTTCATCTTACCAAATGTCTACAAGTTCACTACCAAACTACCTTGATGGCTCTGCACTGCTCTGTCAGTATAACTGCTGCAAGAAAATGAACTGAGGTTCTGAATATCCAGTCACAGCAGATCTCAGTAATGTTTCTGAGGAAGGAGACTGACTGCCCGACACGGGAAGCAGCATCTGATGGTCTTCAGTCCCAATGGGAAGAGGAAGTGCTAAAGACATCTCAGAGGGTTTCACATCTATGGACTCCGATAAAGGACTTTTCTGGCTCTGAATGGATTCTTGTTCATTGAAAGAGTTATCAAGTGCATTGGAATCAGGGGGAGTTTCAGGTCCTGAAGGAAAGAGAGAAAGAAAAGAAATAAATGTTCAAAAGCTCCTCTGCAAATTCCCTCTCAAAAGACTGTCAAAGCCAACACCTGGTGTGTCACAGGCTGCCTGGGCAGCTGGGATCTTGGTGGCTTCTGTGTGCCACAAAGCCAGAACGAGCTGTAAGCACTGGGAATCACATCTGCTGCTGCTTGTAGTGTGACAACCAGAAGGATGATGCATTTCAACCTGGTCTCTACTTGGGATGGCACAGAACAAAACAAATCCTTAACATCACAGTGAACAAAGGCCCTTTGGAAAAAATGTTAACGATGAAGGTTTCCTTGAGATTTTCCACCCCAGAAAATGTCAGATCCAGAGTCACATCCAAGCATCCTCTTTTAACTGAGACAGCACTGTACAATGTATCATTTATCCACAAACTTCCTGGGGAGAAAACATTTGTTAACTCCACTCCAGCCAGACATATTACAAATTTTATCCAGTCACTTGAGAAATTACTTTCCATTCTTAACTGAAATCCTTGCTAACGGGTTCCTTGCTGCCTTCCCATTTGATGCAGCCCCCCATGCTGCTGGATAGCTCTGATTGAGCCACACTGGGTATCTGACCAAAATTTGGTATCCTCTGTCAAAGCATGCTCCAAATCCTGTTACATAAGAGCTGAGGCACTCTTGTCTCCTTCTGTCTTTCCATGAGTGCTGTTCTGCCCTGGCAACTCTGCCAGCTCACACCCTCCAGCACTGCCAGGCCCTCTCCATGCTCACTGCTGCTCCCACCTCACCCTTGCTTCCACTGGCTTCCTGCTGCACTGGTGCCTTCCCAAATTCAGGGCTCTCTCTGCATATGGCTCTTGTTTTCTCACCCTCTTCCTCCCAACCTAGACATACACAGGCACCTATTACACCCTTTTCCATATGACAGAGACAAAGGATTTATGGTCAGTACACAAGGATGGACAGATGATGAGGTGTCTGGAGCCAGTGCTGAACAGATTTAGAGCAGGTTTAGAGCAGACTCTTTTGGCTCTGAAAACAACTATTATCCAAAATTCTTTCATTTCCTAATTTTAGGCCTGAATGAGCAAAGAGATTTATTCAGCATCGAAAGCAAAACAGTTGATGTAGTTTCCTAACTTTTCCTTGCACAAAGAACGTACCTGTGTGAACTTTCATTTTGTGCTTCTTAAGGTTTTTTATATCTGTGTAAGAATTCCCACACATTTCACAGATAAATGGTCTTTCACCTGAAAAAAAATTGGTTTGGCAGTTAGAATAATCTGGAAATTGAACTAAAACACAGTCAGAGATGTAGGATAATGGATTCCAGGTTTCTATTGTAAAATACAACTTTAACTCTGTTGTTTTGTCTATGTTCAGAATAAAATTGTTTCCTGAATAATAGATTAAAACAGAGCAAAACACCTTAAATGTCAGAAGTGAAGCCTTGATCATACATAACACCTATGCTGTGGCACAGACACTACTCTGAAAAGGCAATTAAAACAATTAATGACTATTTTCTTTATACTAAGTTAACCCAGAGATGCATAAATTAAGAAACTCTGCTGCTCTGGAGTACAGCCCAATATGGTATATTTTAAAGGCAAAAGGGTAAAAGTAGAGCATAATTTATAGTGCAGGAAGCAGCTTGTCTGCAAACTGACCTGTATGGGACCGAAAATGCTTATTGAGCTCTCCAGAGGAAATAAAACTCTTCTCACAAATGCCACAGATATATGGCTTCTCTCCTGCAGGAAACACAAGGAGTTTGTTATTCCAATATATAAACCAGAATGCACATAAAGAACAAATCAAAATGAAATGGAAGTCACTTCCAGTGGGACAAAGAGCTCCTTAAACTGGAATCGAAAGGGAAAAAACATGAGAAAGGAGCTGGATGACAACTCCCAACCGACAGATTTCCAGGTCATTAACCATCTCCAACCCCTCTGCAGGATCCAGTCCTCCCTCCCCAAGCCTTGAGGCACTGCAGCTCTCCATTCCCTCACCTGTGTGTTTTCGGGAGTGGGTGATGAGGGAACTGGAGACAGCAAAGGCTTTCCCACAGCTGTCACAGACGTAGGGCTTCTCCCCAGTGTGGCGCCGCACGTGGTAGGTGAGCGTGCTGGCCTGGGCGAAGCGCTGCCCGCACCGGTCACACACATAGGGCTTCTCACCACTGTGCTTCCTGCAACGACACAGCCAGCTCCAGCTGGGAGGGGAGCAGCACCACGGCTGAGGGACCTTCCTCAGTTACTGCTTTATCCCCAGAGCTCCTGCTAATGTTCTGCTGCGCTGGGAGCAGCACATCCCTGACTTCCATGGCAGCTGAACTGAACTACAGGCCCTGCATGTGTAACAGGCACCATGGGAACTCAGCATGCTTTGCACTTTAGTGTACTGAAAGATAAGATGATGATTCCTAATGAGTGAGTATCATCGCTGCTCCTGCCAAAAATGCCCAAAGGCCCATGCAGACAGCAGGGCGGACTGTTCTGTCGCTTCCCACCATGGAACTCTCTCCTCTCTGGTGCTACAAGCAGTGTAAAACAAACCCTGCATCACTGCCATGAGGATACCATGGCTGGAACATTCATACAGCACAAATCCCTTCTCCAATTAACAAGTACAACCACGTAGTTATTCAGTTAGGCACTGTGAGAGAAGTCTCGTGAGAAAAGGAGTGGAAATGCCCAAATTACATGAATATACAACTCTTGCTCACACTGGAGTAAACGTTTCTGTTTCATAAACCCAAGGACAAGCATTTTCAGGATCTCACTTGTGCCTACCTGGCATGAATCTTCAGGTTGCTCGAGGTTGCAAACTGCAGGTTGCAGACATCACACTTGTATGGTTTCTCTTCTCCGTGATGCATCCTGCTGTGGAACACCAACTGGCACTTCTGAGCAAAGCCTTTGTCACACAGTTCACACTTGTACGGCTTCTCCCCTGGTGAAAAATAACACCCTTGTGCTCTCTGCATTTACTTAAGAAAGCTTTGCAATCCATGACCCCATCAAAGCTCAGGCGTCTGTTCTAATACTTCTTAGAAATATCATGTTGGGACATCCTGTAATCAGTCCACTGAAATGGAATGTGCTAGAAGCACAGAGGATAACAAGAATACTTTTTAACACATTATATTTGAGGGACATAAAGATAATAATGCTTTTATTAGTGCCACTTTCTCCACATTTTTAGACTTTTTGCTGGTTACGTCTATTCATCATTCTGAACGTTCAGGATGAACCAGTAAATCATCTTCAATGTACAGTCTAGTGCTCCCTAATTTCTCATTAGTGACTGCTGCAGAATGCTACAGGTACTTCTCTGACCACTCTCATTCTCTTAGAGGTGAACAGTCTCCTGTAAGGGCTTGTGCAACTCTGCAGTCCTAGATGGCAGTACAAAGGAGCCTCTCAGTGTTCTTACGGCAGTGCACACTCAAACCACAAACTCAACAACTCATAAGCACACTGTGTACATAAAAACTTCAAAAGTAAAAGTATTAGACATCTAACTTGCCACCTAGCAAACAACACCATGGAATTCTTTACCTACTCATGCGAAAACTCCCAGGACAATACCCTCAGAAATACAAAGTGCAGCTGACATTCCTACCAGCACCATCCCTGAATTCTGCTCACACACTCTACCTTCCATGTGAATCTTTGCTTACACCCTGGCTGACAGTGTTTGAAATCCTCTCCCTTGGTCACAGAAAGAGCAAGGTGATCTCCTGCAGCTGTACCTCAACACCTCCTGCTCTGCCTCTGGACATCCTCACAGCTGCCTGGAAACAGCCCCACTGCTCAGAGGGGAAAGAGCAAAGAAAAGTTTTTTGTGTGATTCACTGTTACTCCACAATTCTGAATGCATCCACAAAAGGGAGAAAACTACATAGAGCAGGTGTGTCTGCACCTCACTGGGCTCAGGACAGCAGCACAGGAAGCAGTGAAGCCAGAGCAGCCTGAAAACAAACTAACTGGGTATCATCTCCATCTCTAGGGAGGAACATACTGAAGGACAAGCACAGTACTTCTCCCCTCCATCTTTCTAGACTCCAGCAATTTGCTTTTCATTATCTTTGTAAGTCAGACATGTTGTCTTAAAATGTTTAAATGTGCATAATTGATTTCTCTTTGGTGCCTCACACAACACAAACTCCTGGAAATGTTACTGACTGCAGAGATCATAACACCATCACACATTTCAGCTGCACATTTTACTACATGAAGTCCCAAACAGTGTAGTAATTCAGCCAACTACCCTAATTTTTTTGAAGACGCTATGGGACAAGTTACCGTCTAAAGATTGCATTTTTTCCCACTTTTGTTCTCAAACATGCATCATGTTTTGAAGTTTAAAAAAAGGCAACAGAAATTCTGGTATCAAGTACAGTGAGCTTTTCGTGCTCTACTGGCAATAGTTTTTGGCACTCCATCACTTTACAGAGCTAAGAACAGACAGCTCTTCTTTCCAGAAATCAAGATGCTCAGACTAATAAAGTCCTCTCTAGCTACTGAGAGCATAAACTATGATTCTGTAACTGAAAAATGCTGAAACATTTCGTGTAACCAGGTGCTATCCCTGAGTACCAGCAGCAAACAAAATCTCAAGATAAGAAGCCAGAAAGCAATCCTGTATTCACAGGCTGTGTTGATTCCAGGTTTCCATGCCCGTGAGACCAATGGCTTACCTGTATGAGTTCTTACATGTGTTTTCAACTGATTGCACTGGGTGAATGCCTTCCCACAGAGCTGACACACGTAGGGTTTCACCCCTTTGTGTATCCTCATGTGCCGACGGAGGCTGCTCGCTTCCGAGAACACTTTCCCACAGGTGTTGCACACTGGCTTGGCTTTGGGGTACTTCTGGTCAAGCTCCTCTCCTGAGCTCTCCAGCTGGTAAGTGCTCTTGTCACTGGCTATGTTGGACATGCAGTGCTCCTTCAGGGCACAGCTCTGCTGGGCCTTTCCACGTTTCTGTTTTGCTGCAAGGCTCTGAGCCAGGATATCCTGCGCTGCCAGGGTTTCGCTTTCCACCACAGCTGCCAGCTGCAGCTCCGAGTTATCACTGCCCTGGGCAGCCTGTTCTGTTATCTGGGTGGCCAACTTATTTGCATCTAAAAACATCTCAATGGATGTGTTCTCGGTCAAGTCGTTCTGGTACTGTAGGGACTTAGTCTCTATGCTTTTGGGGGGGCTGAAATTCTTCCTTCGCTTCTTGGGTTGAGGTGATTTCTTTTCTAACGCCAATTTCTTTGCCTGTGGTTGAACCAACTCTGCAGCAGCAGCAGCATCTGCTTTCTCCCGATTATTGTAATCTCGGAGGGTCAGGAGGCAAGTCTGCTGATTCATTTCAACATTCCCAGTGATACTGGATGTCTCTGTGGAAGAGGGACTAGCAATGAAAGCAAAGTCCTCCATCTTGATCTTGCATTTAGTGACCACTTCTTCCACTTTGAGATAGTCAGCAGCCTGGTGAATCTCTTTAACATTCCAGCTACAAGAGAATGAGACTTGGGTGAAACATTCTGGGCAAAGCCAACATTTTTTCTGTGCCATCTGTATCACACAGAGCTACAGGAAAGTTACACTGTCAGAAAATGTGACTTTGAGAACACGCAGCAAAATCTCATCTCTCAGTGCTGTAGTGCCACAGGGCACTAGGGTGATAATTCCTCCTGAGCTGATGGCACATGTCTACTGCAGAGCCTCAAACTAAGGATTTTATTTCCATCACATGCCTTTCGTGGAATTTTAAATTAAAAGTCCAGTTGTAAGGTGGTGAGGCTAGACACAGGGTTGTTGGTCCAAAAAGCTCAGAAATCACAGCACAAAGGGATAAAACACTGGAGACTCAAATGCATAAATTACAATTCCATAATCCTCCTGGCAAACTCTCAGGTAATTCACAATCAGCACATTCACCTCAGCACTTGTGGCAGATATTAGTCTTGTTTTATAAAATGATTTGCAAACAGTTTTAATTCTATATCAGCTGCACTCAGACATCACTGACACCAAGGAATTAATTTAAACCACTACACTCTGTTTTCCAGTTCCTGCACCACAGGTCTTGATGGTTTAGAAAAAACTGATCTGGAAAAGGTGGCAACATGTGCCATGAATGCATTTATGGATTTACAGCACTTTAAAGAGAGATTCATGGTAAACAGCATCATTCTGACAATCTATGTAATTGAACAGTAGGTGACTTGCCACAATTACTCTCTGTACATGAATACAACTGTTTCATCATCTTGTACTACACAAAGACTGGGTTTAAAGTACCCTCCAGGTGTCACCATCACTGGGGACAACAGACTTTGCAGACAGTTGCAGCAGTCACCTGAAGGGACACAGGACAAGATGACAGGTGCACATGTGCAGACCCACAGGAATCAGCCAAATAGTCCTCCCTGGGTAAGACTGGCACTATCACTTTCCTCTTCCTCCAGAGATCTCATCTGCTCAGAAATTCCAGAAACTCTCCTGCTGCAGTCCCAGGCAGACACCAAGAACTTTGCACACTTCTGCTCATACATCCTCGGCAAAGCATCAATCCCTAAGCTCAGCACATGACTGTGCACTGCTCTACTGCTGCTAATGCTTGTAGCTAGTTTAAAAGAAATAAACACTCTGCATCTGTGTACTTAAATTATTGAGCATGAGTTTTCAGACTTTAGTAGGAACACAGGTTTTTTTAAGCCTTCATTTGACACCAGACATTGAGAAAGGAGTAAAAATCCTGGACCAGGTACTTCTAAGTAGCCACAGTTCCCTCATGAAGGATAATCTCTTTCACTGAGAAAAAAGGACTGCAAAGAATCCTCTCTGGACATGATGCAACACAACAGGCACAGAGTCAATGCAGTAATGGGGGAACCACTTTTTCTGTGACTCCTTTTGGGCACTGTAATATGATTTTAAGTAAAAGAGAAGGCAAATTCTAACAAACAATCTTTTATTCTCACCAACTCCTCAGACTTTAGCCTCCACCTCACACACAGCTTCTGTGTGTGCATAAGCAACTACTGCAATTCACCTTCAAAGGAACACAAAATATCCTACCCTCTCCTGGGAATCATGCAGGACATTTAATCCCTGCCATCCCAAACAAAAAGACCAGGAGACTGAAAGTGAAATACAAGACAACACACCTCTGTTTTGACTCTCAAATGGTGTTTTAAAACAAACAGATGAACTCCAAGTTGCTAATATATATCACATCCACTGCTATTTGTTCCTCCAGCACTTACTGCAAAAGCACAAGAAAATCAGTTCTGCCTTAACACAAAGTTTATCTCCCTATTCCCTTCTCCCACTTTAACAGCTAAGTTACCTGTCAAGGTTTAGGTTTCCCGTATAGATAAATTCCAGGAGCTTCTGGAATCCGTCTGCTTTCACTTGAGACTGATCCAACACAACGTTGTTGTCAGAGGTGTCCCTGTAGAAGGCCCCGAAGTACTCGCTGAAGGAGGCAAGGACGTTCCTGTGTGCCTTGAACTGGAATTCCCCGATGACCACGGTGCAGTCGCAGAGGAATCCTGCTTCCCTCTGCTTGTTCAGCCTCTCCAGCAGGTGCTCACAGTGATGGGAATACTGCATTTTGAGAACGAGCTACAGCCACTTTGGTCTGAGCTGGGAAAGCAAAAAAACCCATTTTACACGCAAGATTACACTTTCTT
>NW_008690845.1:72505-92782 GCF_000695815.1 Acanthisitta chloris | reverse complement strand
AGAACAGAAGTTCATGAAAGGACATCCATATCAGACTCAGATATTGGCATTAGCATTGCCTGGAATTTCTGAGTCCAGTGCAAGTGGAGGACTGTCACTTAGGTATTCTCCTCAGCTAGCATGTGCCACTAATTTACCTCAGCCACAAGATCATCGACCCACTCAGGTGATACTGTATACATTTCTTCACCACCTAGGGAACTGTTGGAAATAATCATTGCTCCTTTCCCTTCTTCTAAATTAGTTCTTCCCTCACCATGAAGTATGACTGAGTAGAAAAGATTATATTTAAATAGCTCAGAAAATTAGTACAGACATTTTTGCTAAACATGGAGAAAAATTGCATTTCCAGATACAGTTGTTCATTGTTTTCTAATGCAGTAAATTCTGAAAACTAATGAGAAATGGTAATTATTCATTTCTATGTTGAATTTACTGAATACTGTTCTCTGCACATTTTTTCCCTTTTAAATATGCAAGTTAGGTTTACAATGGTAAATGAGTAGGCAATATGAGTTGAAGTAGTGCAAATGTGAAAATATGTCTCTCATAAATTACGAGAGGTGGATAGCAATGCATTTTGTACTTTGCCTCCCAAATGAACCTAATGCTGTTCCAGGCAAATACCATTTCATCTACCTCTGTAGGACAGCTGTCTCTGACAATGCAGGAGAGCAATTGCTGACTGCAACGTTTTTCAGGCTTTTAAGAAAAGCAATGAGTGTTACATGTAATTGAAAAGCAGAGGAAAATTTATACAAATGTAAATTAATGGAATAGAGGGAGTTTGTGCAGGGAACCAGAGCTTTATAACTCCTGAAAGTGATGACATGGGGGTTTTAGCAACAAAAGGATCTGTAAAACTTGCATTTAAATCTCATTTGAGATGCATCATCACTAATGGCATAGTGCCTTTTGATTCTTCAAGGGGATTTTATCTTACTATAGACCCCACACAGTAGAAACCTGTTAAACCACTTGACTCTGCCGAGTTTCTGTTAGAACAGCTATTTTAATGACCAGATGTCAGTAAGCATAATTTGTGAGATCTGATAATATTTCAGTAACGGGAATGATTTCCAGCGTATGTGTATGTATATAATTATATGCATGAAAATGTCATAATTGCAATTACAAATCAAGTATCTGCATGTAACTGTGGCTGGGCAAATGTCTGACTTCCCATGTTTGTTTCCTAATTTGTACTGCATGAAGACTCAAATCAGGCATCACTATCTTAAAATTTTAGAATAACATCTGAATAGATGTTTAACATACAGAGGAGGCAATATGAAATAATTTCTTCTCTACTCCTGTGCTAATCTGAACTTTGACATTATCTAATGTTATTAAAAGCATAATTACTTTGGAAGAAATTTGGGGCTGGCTCTGCACACTGTGTTTGAAGCTAACTACCAGGTCTGGATTCAGTACACTTGAAGTGGTGATAGGTCAGCTGTTTTCTCTACAATGGGTGATTTATTACAGTCATGTGCTTAACTTTTCTTGACCTGTACAGGTTCTTGGAGGTTTTTGAAATTCTATCACAAAAAAAAATACATTTCAAGCCCTGACAAATCTGTTCCTAGCTATGTTCAAAAGCAGAAATTTATGTTTGGAGTTTTACCAGTGGAAACTTCTATGATCATGGCCTTTGCATTTTACATAGTTAGAGGATAAACTTCTCATATTTGTGTCATATTTCATGTTCCACCTTAGATTTGTAAGCCTTTTTTTTTCTTTTTCAGAATCTGTTCTTCAGTAAAACCAACAGCATGCATACTTGAAGGATGCCATTACCATGTGAGACACACTGTGTCTGGATTGCTTCCTTTGTTATTCTACTAACTAGGTTTGCTGTTTACCTGGTCCTATTTGTTTACCGCCTCAAAGCAATTGAAGAATTTGTGCTCTTATTAATCAATACCAAAAAGTGTCTGAAAACCAACTATAGCAGTTGGTGGTTCCCTTGGCTTAGATATTAGAACAGAAAGCCTGCTCTGCTGGTCTACATCAGTAGTAAATTGTTAAGGAGTTAAGGCTGTGATGTAGGAGTGACAATCGTGAGCCTAAAATACCTGTGCAAAGAAGCCCTTGATTTCAAATCGAGCAAGATTTTTCAGGGTTTGGGTAAGCACTGGGGTTTTATTTTCCTGTAACAGTCCAATCAGCTTTTTTGGATGTCACAGTTTTTGAGGGACATATTTAAATTGTAGGATTATGTACAGGGTAAATCACAACATTGTATAACCTTAATAATTTTCAGAAAGAATGAGCTACCATTCAAAGACATAAACAAGAACAGAGACTGTTGAAAACACTTTTCTCACAAGAAAAAAAAGTGAGGATGTATCAGCATCACCTGTGAGCCAACATACAGATGAAACCTGACATGAAATATCAAGTATCATGATGTACTTGCTGGGAAAATGTGAAAACAAAATGCAGCTCTTCCAGTAAAAAATGAAGTTGTGACTGACACAAAGCTTTTCTACTCTGTGACTTGCAAGCAAGGCATGAAGACCTTGCCAGAACTGGCTTCAAAGATTAGAGTATAATAACACTTTAATTGTTACCATTCAAATTCCTTATAAGAAAAATGTATTCTACATTATTCACAATTTCATCTGTATCATTACCGTGTGATAATAGGTAGAGGCTAATCATGTTACAACTCACTTTACCCTGTCATGCCATCATAGCATATTTTTTTAACCTCTGACATTTTATGAAATCATGTCATTAATTGATGTGGGGGTGAATGAAATAAATCACTTCCTCCTCACCTCTTATCACTGAAGAACACAGCTTTGGAGATTCTGGATGTTGCTCAAAGTTGACATAAAGTCAGAAGCACTCCTCTGAATATGGTCGTGTTTTCCTCACATTTTTTGAGTCATGTCATAAGCTTCTATTTCCAGTTGCCCAAATTCTTTTTTCTTTAATTCTTTTTCCTATTCTATATATGTGAGAAATATTTCAAGTATGAACAGAAAGAGAAATGGTTAAGACCACTGTGATTTTTTGAGAAGGATATACAGGAGTTTTGTATTGTTATTCAAAAGTATTTTTGAAGTTCCCTAACATGTGGAATGATTGTCATTACTGCAGTGCCTCATTGCTGAAAATACAGCTCTTTTCCTAGCACTGTGTTATCTCACTGAGTAATTTCTAAATCAATACAAGAAGCAACTTCACTATCGAGTGGAAAGTTAATGAGGAAGACATTCTCCTTACATTTAATATGACATTTTTGGTAGTCCACTTAAGAAACTTACTCCTTAGGGTACAAACTGCATGAACGCCTCTCTATTTATTCTATGCTGTGTTAGTTTCAGTACACAGTTCTCTTAGATGGCAGAGGGGCTGGACAGGAAAAGAGACTTGGTTTCTCCCTAGATCTTGGACTCTATGAAAGAACTATCATAGAACTACAATGTTATAAAAAAAATATACAGCATTAGAAAATGAAGTAAGGTGCCACATGGGGATATTAACATAAATTTTCTTTTTGATTTTGTGCATCTTGCACGCCTTTGCACAGGTTTAGAGACAGACTGTTGTGTTGATAAATAACTACATCATAGAAAAACCCATGATTTTGGATCCTCAAACTTTCAAAAGCATGGAAACTGGATTAATGTGTTCCTAGCCATGCCACTCTCCTGTTTAGAAAGGTGGCATCGATTGGTCAGATGATGTACACTAAAGAACAATTTAGAGGAAGAAAATAGAGGTCTGATTCCCAGACTCAGAAACGCACTTAATTCAGTTTGCATCCATATCTGGAATAATGATGGAATTTTAATATAACCCGTTTTTAGTTTTTTGTTGTTTCTGTGGGGGGTTTGTGGGACTTTCTTTGTTTGGGTTTTTTTTTTTTTATTAGCCATTTTAATCAGCTTTATTTTGCAATGCCATTATCTCTCTCTTTCTCTCTCCAAATACTTTGAGTGATGAACCTCTGTTATTAAGGAACCTAAGTAAGTGGTCAAAAGATTTTGTTCTCAGCTGAACTGGGTATTTGAAACATGCCATTTTAAATTTTTTTTTAAAGTATCTGGGGCTGTTCCTGTATTGTTTCTAAGCTATGACACACATGCAAAAACCCCAACCAATATATATCGAATTAAACTTTTGAACTATTAAAATAAAAACAAAATATTGTTGAATATTTGACTGGGAGTGTTATTCAGTTTTTCTTGTCTCTTTCCAAGTAATGTTATACAACTCTCTTCCTTTGATAAAGATGAAAGCTCAAAACATCAGACATAACAAATACTAATACTTTATCAATAAAATATTTAAAAATGCCTTTTGCTTTATTTTTCGTTGCACTTGTCTAATTTTTAATAAACTTATAGCAACTGGAGTAAAATATTTAAAAATGCCTTTTGCTTTATTTTTCATTGCACTTGTCTAATTTTTAATAAATTTATAGCAACTGGAGCGCCCATTATCCAGAGCCTTTACACTGTTTTACCTACTGAAAATCAAATATGTACTACAATTTTGTATTAGTTTACCATTTTGAAGTTAAGCTGTGAGAATAACACTTGCTTTTCCTGGAACATAGTGCAAATATTACTGAACTAGAATATTTTTTCCCTGAAGTTTAGTTTAATGAAATTATTCCATTCTAATTTAATCTTATTATTCTAGATATGCCTAATGTGACTCCACTGGTCTTTTTCAATGTATGTACTCGGCTTCATGGTTATCATTGCAGATTAAATTTCTGCTGAATAAAAGAATTTACCATTCTATCTTGCAGGTCAAATTGTATAGGTCATGGATTAAAACAAACAGACAAACAAAAAAGCACTTTTTGTATCACAGTCACAGCACACAAACTTTCCCTTTTTCTCATCTTTGCTTGCAATTCGGACTTTAGAAAACAACAATAAAAGAAGTAAAAAACTTTGATGAGCCTGTGCTGAGAACTTTGTCCGTGATGTTGCCTAAAATTCAGCTGAACAGACTGCTAACTTTCTTTCTACAGTTTTGTCCTCATCACAAGGTATTTTCTATCTTCTTAGATATATTTTGCTGCATACCCAAGACTCCTAGGTTCCCTTTTCTGAAATGGTATGTACAATCTGGGAGGTTGCAGTAAACAACTGAGATGCAAAAAAATAATTTAATTTCCTGTGAATGAAAAGGTTGCAAAATATGCTCTAATTCGGTCATTTGGAGGCTGAAGAAAGACTGAATAGTAACACTTTTTATTTTTAAACTTTAATGAGATACTGTTTAAAGTTATTTCTGACACAGAAAACTAGGATTTTGTACATTTTTTTAGCAATATTGGCCATTTAGGTACTGTGTATAAATTGATTGAGCAATAAGTGCAAGGAGGCTTGCTTGCTTGACTAGGTCATTACCATTATTTACAATCACAGCTTATTCTAAATACAAAAAAATAATTGCTGGTTTTAAGCATTAGTGAGCTGCCTAGGAACATTTTAATGTACTGGTTTCACTGAAGATCTCTAAGCATATTTCTTAGGTAAGAGATGGTTGCAGATCCCCTGAGTTTTTAACATTGATACTTCAACATTGTAATATTCAAAATTAAATATTTAGCTTAACAGGAGTGCTGTGACAAGAACTCCTGATTCAACACAGGAAATACAGGACAAATACAGCAACAGAGTCTCTATGAAAGGGGGCTAGTGAAGTTTTAAGGATATCAGCTTGGTAAGGAGGAGATGTAAGATTGATAGGGAGTATTTGGAGGAGTATTTATCTATATGAAGAAGAGTTCTAACGCATGGCAACAGTATCAGTCTTAATTAAGCCAATATTATAAAACTGCTTCATCTCCTGTTCTGCATGTCTTGACCTTTGTGGATGTATATTGGTCACAACAATGCTCAACTAGCAGTTTTCACTGTTAAGAATCATCTCACTTAAAATCATCTTATTGTCAAAAGGGAACACACGACATATATGTAACACACCCAGAATTTCTAGTGAGTCAGTTGGGGTTTTTTTAACAGTCTAAAAGTCCAAATTATCTAGTTAATACAGAAAAGACTCAGTAATAATTCAGTTAAAGCTACTCCTCCACACAAAGCTACTCCTCCACACAAAGCCCCCAAACCAAGTATGTCCTCTTAATACCTGTCTTTTTTCCCCCCTTTGTTATGATGTTCAACCTCCTAGTGCTACTATTTTATTTTCAGGCTGGTCATTTCATGCTGTCTTGAGAAGCATGGAGGAGTACCACAAGTCATCACCAGAAAACATATAATGCTTTCTTCCTTTCCCCTGTTAGTAAAATCATGATCTCAGCATCACTACCTTTTTTCTCCTCAGCTTGGAGGCTTATTTGGGTCATGGACAATGGTGGGCAGTAATGACTCCTGATCTAGGCAGCAGGAAGGGATGTCATTCATTATCTGGCAGATTGCTCGGCAGCCTGAGGGTGCTGGTGGTGAACAGTGGTGACTCTTTACCTCCTAATATCTGTTGTTATCTGTTAGCTGGAGATTCAGGTGGTGGACAATGGTGCCTCGTTATGTGGCTACTGAAGACACCCTATGAATCAACAAGCCTGGAGACAAACAGTCAGGGGTCTCCAGTCTCCTTCACCAAGTCATCAAGGTCAGGCAATGTCGAAACAGACGTTTCTTAAAGGTCCCTTAAATGGGGGTTGCATTTTGCTCCCTGTCCCTGTTCACCAGCTCAGGAGGCTGGGTACCTTGATGACAACTGAACTTGCTATTAAAGATGGAAACAAACCCCCCAACCTTTGTCACTATGTTTTCCCCCACATCTAATAGAGGATGGAGAGTTCCCTTAGCTGTGTTGCTGATATATCTGTATAAACAGTTCTTGTTGTCTTTACAGCAATGGCCAGATTAAGTTCTAGCTGGGATTTGGCTCTTACAATTTTCTCCCTGCATAACCTCACAACATCCTTCTGCTCCTCCTGAGTTGCCTGCCCCTTCTTCCAGAGGTGATACATTCTCTTTTTCTCACTGAGTTCCAGCCAAAGCTGTTGATAAGTCTGTTCAGCCAAGCCAGTCTTCTCCCCTGCCAGCCTGTCTTTAGGCACATGGGGATGGCCTGCTCCTGTACCTTTAAGATTTGCTTTTTAAAGCACATGCCTATGGGGCAAACTGGTCTCCTGATTTTAGAGGCAGCTTCCAGATGAATCTCAATTTGCCATGAATTTATTAATCAATTTCTCTGACTTGTATACTGTTTTCATTCGAGATTTTTTTCTACTTTCTTTTAGGGTGTTTACACTGTGTGGAAGTACTGAACTAAATTCAGTGCCTAAATCAAATATCAAAATAACTGTATTCTTTAGTAATGTTCAGTTGACTGACACAGCCCTTTACTCTGGGCTTGCAGTGTAGTTGAAAAATAAAGACAAATCTGTCCTCTAAATGATTCTTTTATGACAGGAGTAAATTACATACTGTGCATGGAGAAAAAAATTTCAGCAGTATTCTGAGATTGAAATCTTGATAGAGCCATTCTGAATTGGGGGACTGGTTCTCATTGCTTCAGCATAGCTCCATCAATTTGAGCTAAATGTGTGTCAGCATCCTGCACTTGAATACTCTTTGCACAAAGATTGACTCCTGCTTCTTGCATCTCCAGGGATGCAGATGGCAGTCAGTGAATAAACAGTAAGCTGTGTGTTGCAGGGCTTCCCTGTGCTGGGGAAATGAAGATGCTGTTTCTCCTTTAGCACCAGACAAGTCTGAATACTTAAAGAAGGAGGTAGTTCAGCAGACACTTTTTCAACACTATGTCTTACCAGATGTCTGCAGACAGCAAGTCACTAGTTCTCAAGTGCAGAATCAAAAGATATTGGAGAAATATCCACTGTGAATGATATCTTTGGGTTCTTCTACTCAAAGTGAAAAATTAGAGATGCTCAAGATGTGACTTGTTCACGTGTAATTACTGAGGGAAAATGAAATAAATAAATACACTTGTTTACTTTGTCACGGGTTGTTGGGGTTTTTTTTGAATTTCGTTTTCCTGGAAAAATTCTAAATGTTTGTGGAGGTGAACAAAGTCCTTTCTTTAATCTTACTTTTTTAGTGGTGAGTAGAAGTGATTAGAGAAGCAGAAGATTAGACTTGTGAGAAGTCTTCATTTAGACTGGTAAAATTAAGTAAAATAGGAATAATCTGTCCAGTCCTTTCCAGAAACTTAATGTAGACCTTAGTTTCTCATACTCATTAGCACATTTGTTTAGCTATAATATACTTACCTTTTTCAATAGCAGATATCCAGATAAAACTTCTGAAATTTTTCAGACTCAAAGTGATAAAATTTGATTCTATAGCTAGTTTGATATCTAATATAATCTGTCGTATTTTTCTCCTGCATCTTAGTGTAAATACTTTTAGTGCTTTGTAGCAATTAATCCTAACATAATTTTCAAGATAGAAAATCAAATGCATGCAAGTGATTAATTAAAATGGGAAAATGATGACTTGACTTGTTCAAGATCAGAAGCAAATACCAGCTTTTTTCCTCTAGAGCTTGGTCTAAATATAACTGCTGGAGTATGTCTCAGCAGCTCAAACATGCATTTTTGAATCATTACATTTCTCTCTACCTATTATGAATTTAGAGGCTGTTTATAGACATGGAATCTTTGGATTTGTTTCTGTTTTGGGTATATTTAAATGTGACATATTTTTAGGAGCAATAAGCTGTATGTGCTGTGCTATATGTTCTCCCATGAGTGTGAGATACTAAAAACTCAAAGTGCCTGACAGCATCTCATACTTGCTGCTGTCAGCATTTTCTTCCTCTTTTGAAGATGTAGTCTGTTCCTAAGTCCTTTCCATGCAGTGTTATCAAATCAGGAGGAATAGATGTAGTTTATGTAACTCAGGAATTCATTTTGATGAATTCCCACCAGCAGTTTTCAAAACCTTTTCCTGTACTATTCCAAGTTTTTGCCTTTGCTTGGATGTTGTTTACCCTACTCTTTCTTCAGGTTGTTTTGTTACTGTCTTTTTCTACCTGAATAAATGATTAATTAAAAGTAGTTTCGCTTATGGTAGTTAAATTCCTTAGAAATACTCTCCTGGAAATTGCTTGCTAACACCGAGAACACTTGAAAGGTTCCAGTCTTTTATAGCCATTAATGATATTGCCTTATACACCACCTGAATTAGCAATGTTATATATCAGCTTTGAATTATTATAAATCCTAAAACTTTTCTCAAGATCAGAGAGAAAAAAGGTCAGAGTTCAAATTACTTAACTTTAGATAAATCTATGTAATTATTTTGGCATCCCAGCATATGAGAATGGACCGTAACATGTTGTTTAGTGTGCAAAAACAGTGCTGCCCTGCAGTCAGCTTTGCTGATGCAGTTGGTTTGCCTCAGCAAAACCCCATCCAGCCACACTCTCTGGCCCCTACTCGACCAGACTGTGGGACGAAATAAAAAAAAAATTCATACGTCAGTATAAAGATAGGAAACTCATCAATTACCATCACTGAGAAAACAGACTCGATTTGGGAAAAAAATAATGTATTGCCCATTAAAATAGACTTGGGTGATGAAAAACAAAGACCAAAAATAAGCACTCACCACACTCCCTTCTTCTCAGGCTCAACTTCAATCCTTCATCTCTGATTCCTCTAGCTCCTTCCCGCCAGTGAGCAGGAGCAGGGGAATGAGGAATCGGAAGCTGTGGTCAGCCCCTAACAGGTCCTTTCTGCTCTCTGCCAGCTCCAGAATGGGACATTCCCACAGGCTGTAGGAAAATCCCACCGGGGTCTCTTCAGGGATGCAGGAGCAGCCTCGTCGGGGGCCTGGAGCCCCTCCTGCCCTGCTCCCTCTCTCCCCTGGGGTCTCACAGGGCTGTTTCTCACTCGGATCCCCTCACTCAGCCCTGGCTGCAGGGCAGGGTTTGCCCGACCCCTTACCCAGGCTGTCCCTGGGGTTCTCGCTTGCCTGTGGCTCAGGGGTTCTGCGGTGGGGCACGCTGAGCCGAGCCCCACTGCTAGCACCTTCTTATGGGCTACACTAACGGTAATTTTAAAAGCTTTCGTCAGTGTCTGTCATGCAACATTTGTTATAGATTCATTGTTGTGTGTCCTGTTTTGTATAGTGTTTGCTGTAGCCTTCTAGTCACACTACACAGAACTTTGTAAACAGCAGATCTTTGTAACACCTAAAATTCTTCACTTATCAGCTCTCTAGTACTAGAAGTGTCTATTTAGATTACCGTGGGCATTTTTTTATAGGGGTATCTATTAAATTGTATTTCGAGATTTATTGCAAACTAGTTTCACAGTTGTTTTGTGGCAATGGCTCTTTATAGATCTTGTAAGAAGTACTGGAGTCATAGATGAATTTTCAACAAGCTACCCTGAGGTAAAAGGGTATTGCATTTACTGTAAGGTCAGAGAACATTGGTTTAAACTCTCAGCAATACATTTTGTACCTGGTATTGCCACCAAAAATCAGTTTTGAGTCCCTAAACTTGTCAAAAAACTATATTCAGTGACACTTGTGGTTTTTTTCAATGTCCTCAAATACTAAAATGGTGTCTTAAAATATTTGAAAGGTACTAGTTACAGCATACAAATCCACTTGTGTTAAGACCTTTTACTGTAAAAAAGAAATACTTCTTAAATAGGTCTTGAAGGTATTGAAAACCCTAAAAATGACACAGGAGCTGTGCTCTTGACGTATTTCAGGATATCATGTACCTGATGTATCTATGCTCCTACAAATTCACTTCTGCTATGTCTGCCCCAAAGGGGAAAACTTCATTTCCCGTTTCCTTCCACAAGGCTTCTGTAAATATGTCAAGTCCAGCAATTTTCTTTTAGTGAAAAGGTTTAGTTAGAAATAAGCTTTAGAGCACAGTTTAAGAAAGGTGCTGACTGTGATGACATGCTGGAAATGGCTGCAAACTTCGGTGTTGTCAAGTTATGACACCACTGAGATTGTAGGAAAGCTGTGGTACCTTTGAAGGTTAAAAATGGAAATCCACACGCAGAGCAGAACAAATGTATTCTTTTGCCACTACCAGCATAATCCTACGGATTCCCCAGTGCCCTGGGATGCAGGGTCTGGGACTTGCAGGACCTGGGTGGTATGGGTGACATTGGCTGTCCTGGCAGTTTGGGGATGACTCTCACCTCTTTGGGGTGAGCTAGGGCTGTGCGATACCATTTGTGCTGAAGATGTGACAGCTGTGGTCATTGCTGCATGACCAACTCCAGCCTGGGGTTTACTGCCCTATGTGCCTGGAGAAGAATGTGGTGAGTTTCTGAGGAACGGTATGAAAACCTAAGCAAGCTTAGGGCTGAGAAAGAGGAAGATCCTTCTGTAGATAGTGAACACAGTATTTCTCCTGGGACACCTGAGTAAGGTGATGCCTTTTCACAGCTACCTCCACTCTTGTTTCTTGTGATTGAAACTCTCCATGTTCACTGGGCCAGAGGAGCCCTGAAGGGTGAGGAAAACACCAGAACAGAGGGGTAGAAAAAGGGCTTTTTTTACTGTAGAAAAAATTTAATTGCATCATTGAGGCTTTCTTGTAATAAATTGAACTAGTTGTGTTGTACATAGACCAGTAATTTGTGTTATTGGTCTCTTAAAACATGCACTAGACTATCAATTCTTATTTCCATAGTGTGCATTATACTCAGCATCCTGCCATGAGACTCCATCTTGCAGGTTGCTTGGATTTCTTTGCTATCTGCTCTCTCCCATATTATGAAATGAGTTAGCACAAAATTTGGATAGAACATTTTCCTTGCAATGTGCTTCTCTCATGCTCAGAGAATTCAGACCTTTAGAAGCTGGAGAGGAGATCTCAGCTTCAGAATCTGCACCAAAAATTCAAATTAGAAGCGCTTGGGAATGTCTGTTTAGAAGACTTGGTAGTAGTGCAAATCTAGTTAAACAATAGGTAATGCTTTGTGATGGTTAACTCATTAATCTAGGAAAATAATAAAAAACTCCTTAGTACATAAGAGATTTTTAACACATACATGGAGTCCTACATATATCTGATTGTTACCTGTATGCTTTAGCAAATAAAAATTAGTGCATCTTATATCTTGCTGCTTAATATAGGTATCTAGCTATTAGCTGAGTCTTATGAATTCTTGCCTTGGTGTATTCTGACAAACATAAGTTGTTTAGTGACCTACTTTACCCTCCATATTGAGTTCCTTTAAAACTATTTCTTTGTTTTATTTTTGGAAACTAGTATGCACTCATACTGGCAACAATGTTTCATATATGTCTGTTTACATATTGTGTTTTGATCTGCCCCAATATGAAACTTTGATCTTAATAACACTCACCACTATTGATTTTGTAAGAGAGCAGAATTGGGAATTGAGAGAGCTGGGGTGTGGATGCTGATTGGGAAAAGTGAATTGAAAGGGATAAGGACAACACAAATAATCACCAGCACTAAGCTATTCCAAAGAGGTTTTTCTTGTATGTGCTTCTCAGGAGTGGAAGGGCTGTCTCCAGTGTTCTCATAATTTCTGAGTTGCTCTCTGCCACTAGGTCTGATGCTGATGACTTGGTCAGATGTTTCCCAACTAGCCTCCCCATTCATTTAAATGATTTTTATACCAAACCCCATTGTTGCTTTCCCCCTTGAATCTTTTAGCTACTGTTGATCCCATCTCACTCAATTTAACCTCTGTCTGCAGTTTTAACTTGTCTCCAAACATTCCTGTAGTTTTTCTTACTATTTAACAACTTTTAGTGGAATCTGAGTCATGCAGTTTTGCCACATCAGAGCTGGGTTATGGATTCTTGATACACAAGCAGCTAAACCTGTGTGTGCAGAGGAGTAAGATTAAAGCAGGGGTCTGAAGAGAGAGTTACACATCCATGTCTCAAGGACCATGATAACATTGACATGGCTGTGCTTGGTAACAGGGTCTGGAATCAGGATGAGGCTCTGCTTGCTCCTCTGCCTAGTGGGAATTAGCCACTAGGAGGGTTAAGAATCTTCTAGGCAGCAGACCAGCTGTTAATGATAGATTCCGAATGATTGCTTCCGCCTGATGCAAAAGATCCTGAAGTTCTATTTACAAAAAGAAAAAGATCTTCCAAACTGAGTTGGGAAGTATGATTCCTTCAAAGGATCTTCTGCATTTATTATTAACATGAATGAATTTTCAAGGCAGCAAAAGATTCTTTCAATTATTTCTGTATATAACATTGAAATGCATGAGTGTTCAGAAAATTGAATGTAATCTAATGTAATTAAGAGTACCAATCTACTGTGATAAAACTGTAATAGATGATTGTGTGTTTAGAATTAGTGGATCAGTTCTTGTGTTAGGAAATATTTAAATTACTAGCAGACTTGGCATTGGTATAATTGACAGTAGAAAGTTGGTAGGTACCTACCAATTATCTCAGCTGATAATTTTTTGGCAAGTTCAACTCAGGAATTAATTTTGGTTTGTATGTCAAAGTTGCCTTCTCCCAAATTGGTTCTTCTCTTGCTTAACTGAAAAGAATAATCATTTCAAAGGAAACGTTTAAAAATTTCAGATGGTGTCTTTTTATTAATTTTGAAGGCCTTGTGCTTGGTTTCCGCATTGTTAGTGATCTCTGTTCCACAGTTACAATGCTGAAGATGCTAATCTTTACATTTTCAGCTTGATATTAAAGCAGTTTTTAAAGTTGTTTACAGTGTAAGATTTTCCTCTGAAAATTAATAGTTGTCCTCTACTCAGAATTTGTTTTTTTGCCAGTGTGCATGGGATTTTTCCCTTGCTCTTTTAAAACTTTTTACCTTAGGCACCATCTTCAAACTAAACTTCTAGTTGCTGAAGATCAAAGTAAATAATGACAGTGAGGGGCTATTCAGAATGAAATTACAATATAAAAGCTTCTCTGAGATTTCACTAATTTTTCCCCCTTAGTGTGTTCTTCTTGCTCCGTTTTTGGAAGGAATAAACAATTTACTTGTTTATATCTGATATATTGTATCGCTTCAGGATATATGAATCTCTCGTGGGCTATTTTTTCACCTGGATGCTGTGTCCTCTGTTCCCCCAAAGCATTCTTTCTTCCCCAAAGCTTTCCTTCTCCAAGGTCAGTTGTAGTTTATTCACATGCTAGTGGACAGAACATCGTTTCAAAACAGTTCCACTAATAACATCACATTTCCTATGGGTATGTGCTCTTGCTTCCCTTCTCTTCATTGTACCCTAGCTGTTCCTTAAATTTGTAACTTCTGCCACTAGACAGAGGACAAGAATGGCTCTGCCCTTGCAGATCAGTGCATCCTTGTGGTTAATGTCTGTTGCCAAACAATATGTGATAGCTGCATTCTTCTTGTATTTCCCACTGCAGGGACTTGCTCTGTCTCTACAAAACCTGTGGGAATTTTATTCTTATTTGGGATCCTTATTGCTCTATCAAAGGTGGGGGAAATAGTCCCATTGGTCAAAAGTTTACTAAGATAATGCTGAACTGCTGTAGCAAACTGAAGCAGGGATAGGCAAGCTATCTTAGTAAACTTTAGAAAATGCTGCAATTTATTTCCTTTATCTGCACTTATCCCATAATTTTGAATAAGCAATGAAATTTCTGACATATCTCTAATGGTTTAATAGAAGACACTATTTTCCTAAGCATCATCACATTTACTATCGTTCATGTATGAGGTTCCAGTTCAACAGCTCTTATAATTTAGTTTCGACAAATTGATATCTTACTTATTGTTGAAGTATTTTTCTTATCACCTTGTGGTTAGCAAGGGCTCTCTTTTGATACCATTTCATCACATTTTCTTCCTAAGCTATCGTTTCATCTTATGTATGATGATTGGCTCTGGTTTAGTACCTTTTAAAATGAGTACTAAACACAAGCCATAGATCTTACTGGTTCATATAAAAACAAATATATTGTTCAGTATTGCAGAGCATGATTGAACACGCCTGTGATAATTCTTGACGTGTACAAAGACACATCAGGGGCTGTCAGTTTTGTGATCACTTAAATGAAAAAATCCTTATCTGTGCAGATGGCTTTCCTATGTGCCTTTTAGTGATTTGACTAATTTCCTTTTGGAGTATAAATTGCATACACTGTAGATAAAATAATCTGGCATTCATGTGTAACAATTACATTTTAAAAGAATATTAATATAAGTGTAAATCTTAACATTTTCTTGAGCAATGGCTAGTTTTTAAAGTTCAATGTACTTTTAACCATTTGATCAAATTATGAGTTAGATCTCAGTTTAGAATTATCTAGCCTTGATACAGTTTGGATCACAAAGTATTTGTGAGTGAACTGAGCTAAAAAATTGTTAGCTTCTCTGTAAAAGTACACCTAACTGCAGAGCTATCAATATGATAAATAATTTTTTGTTCTGTTTAAACAAAGGCAGAAGGGAACTAAAAGAGAAGGCAGGAAATCCAGTTTGCATATTAAAATCAAATGTACTGTACATTGCAAGAATGTTAAATTGTCAGAAAATACCCCTTTGAATTACTGCAGATGCAGATGTCTCTTCCTTTCTTCATTCTCAGGCTGTTCTCATCTGTTCTAGCTTCAGGTAGGCTGGGCTTATCATAGAATGGTTTGGGTTGAAAGTGACCTTACAGATCATCTAGTTCCAACCCCTGTGCTGCGGGCAGGGACACCTTTCACTAGACCAGGTTGCTTAGAGCCCCATCCAACATGGCCTTGAACACTTCCAGGGATGGGACATCCACATCTTCTTTGGAAATCCTGTTCTGGTGCATCATCTCCCTTACAGTAGAGAATTTCTTCCTAATATCTGATCTAAACCTACTCTCAGTTTAAAGCCACTCCCCCTTACCCTATTACTACATGCCCTTGTAAAAAGTTCCTCTCCAGCTCTCTTGTAGGCTTCTCTGCTTCAAGTACTGAAAGTTGCATTCTCTTCTTCAGGATGAACAATCCCAATTCTCTCAGCCTTTCCTAATAGGAGAGGTGCTCCAGCCCTTTTATCATCTTTGTGACCCTCCACTGGGCTCACTCCAACAGGTCCATGTCCTTCTAACACTGGGGGTCCCAGAGCTGGATGCAGTACTCCAGGAGGGGTCTTACAAGAGCAGAGGGGCAGAATCACCTCCTCAACCTGCTGGTCACACATCTTTTAGAAACATAGAATCATAGAACCATCAAGATTGGAGCAAATCTCTAAGATCATCAAGTCCAGCCATTAGCCTGCCACTCTGCTGTGACCCCTAAACCCCTAACCATATCTTCCAGCTGCTTTTGATTCAGCCCAGGATGCTGTTGTCTTTCTGGGCTGCAAGTGCGCATTGCTGGCTCATGTCTAGCTTTTCGTGCATCATAAACCTGAAGTCCTCCTCAGAGCTGCTCTCAGTGAATTCTCTCAGTCTAGTCTCATGTCTGGGATTGCCCTCACCTAGGTACCTGGCCTTGTTGAACTTCATGACATTTGTACAGGCCCATCTCTCAAGCAAGGCTTTAGCAGAGGCTGTGCAAATCAGTATATTCAGGTGTTTGTGAAGCTGTTGTTGTCATCTAAACATGAAATTAATTTATTCAGCCAGATTTTTATGTGGTGTTTTGAGAGGAGGGGTTTTTTATGTTTTGGCTTTAAAAATCCATGTGTCCTAATAGGATTTCTCAAATAACCTTCACATTGCATGTTGCAATTTATGTCTGAGTCTTTTTATGTATGTAAATGTATACTTAGGGAGCGAATGTGCATTTTGCTAGCTCACCTGTCTTCCGATTATATTTATATGTCACAATTACTACAAGTCTAAAAGTATTTTTCCTGGGTTTTTGTCCTTCAAATTATCTCTTCCTTGATCTATTTCGTGATCTATTACGTGAAAAATCATTTAAATGCACATACTACTTTAGAACATGTATGAGAATATGAGATGATGCTTTAAACACATTCACTTCAAACAGTTTTAAATGCCTGCTGAGAGAAAAGAAAACTTATTCAAGGTGTATATTTTATTCAGAGCAGATCCAACTTTGATCGCACTGATGTGCACGAGGTACTGCAATATTTCAGCACAGAGAGTGATTTTTTATCATTTGTACAAATAACCATGTTTGTCCAAATTTTCTCATATATCTCAAAGTATATTTCTGTTCAGAAACTTTTTGATTGCATGCTATATTTCTAACTGTCTTTTACTATTTCTCATATATCTCAAAGTATATTTCTATTCAGAAACTTTTTGATTGTATGCTATATTTCTAACTGTCTTTTACTGTTTTCTCTGCTAGGCTGTCCTGGTCCTGGCCAAGGTAGGGTTAACTTGAAGCAGCCAGAAAGGACACATTAGGACCCTGTGGTTAGTCTCCACCTCACATCATGCGGAGGGGACAAGGGAGGCAAAGAGGTATTCTTTGTTCCGATCCTCTTGAAGGGACCTCCAGTTCATGTTTACAAGCAGTGAGCAGCACGTTCCATGGCCAGGACTAGAGCGGCCCTGCTTCTAGCCTGGTGGAAGAGAGGGACAATTGGTTCTATTGGACTATGTGGATCTGATGGCCTGGCACAACAGGCTCACAAGAATTTAAGGCTGTAGTTGACACCAGTGCACAAGGTACCCTGGCACCATCAAGTTATACTAGGGCAGAATCTGTCTGTATTTCTGGGATAATCTGGGGATCCCAACAGTAGGCTGTACTGGAAGCTGAAGTGATCTTGATCAGGATCAAAAGGCAAAAACACACCATTGTTACTGGCCCAGAGGCCCCATGCATTCTCAGCATTAAGGATCACCCACAGATGTCCAGTGGAAGAACAGTCACTCACACAGTGGAGGGGTGAAGGCACTCAGTCACTGGAAGTATTCTTGGGTATGTCCTAGTCCCAAAAGGAGGATTCCCATCACAGACTTGTTGCTCCAAGGAAAACTACCCATGCTTTCTCTCAGGCACCCCATTTATGACCAGGCCAGGATTGGGCATAAGGTTATATGTTCAGAAAACTCTGGGCCAAAACCTCGCATGGGAGGGTGGCTCAGCCTACAGACCAGCAGGACCTGCCCTTCTTATTCCTGCCACTGTAGGGGTAGAGGTGGAGGAGGAGGACTGAGTCCTGGTGTGCCTGCCGCAGACATGGAGTAGTGCTGTAGGACATGAACACGAGGGCATGAAAGGCTGGTAGAAGCCAAAGTGAGGCAGGTACTCCTGCCATAGGGATAGAATGATTATCTAAATAGTTTTAAAGTATAGGAATTGAATTTATTTTTGAACTAACATTTTTGTTTACCATTATTTTTTCTCTACATTAAGACAGCACAAACCAATCTACAGGAAAACGTTCAGTTAAGTCAGCTTTGCCCTTAGCCAGCAAGAGCTCTGTAACAAAGCATTATAAGCATCACCAATTATTTGGAGCAATATTCCCATATTAATGATCTAATTTCTTGCTGTACCTTGCTTTCTTGATTTTGATTTGCTTAGTAATCCCTTGTTTAAATCAAACTGCATTTAGCTTTTCTATTCCTTTAATACACTACTTTGATTTATGGTGATTTTTGTATCAAAAAGTAGGAAATCCTAAAGTTAAAATTATTCAGATCTTCTACGTCTTCTTTGAGAATAGTCTGCCACATAGATGACCTAGGACAGACAGGAAGCACCTGCAAATAGCAAGGGATTCCATAAATTCATAGCAGAAGTTTATATCAAAGGAACTGACTAAGGAGTCAGCCAAGATTTAGACTTTACTCATAGTCACAACCATTTCTGACATCCTTAGCTTCCTATACTTGGAGACAGATTCTCAAGGAGAAAAAATCAATATAGTTCCCCTGAGATAAGCTAAACTATGTGCATTTGCATTTCATCACAATTTTGATATAACTTGATTAATAATTTTCCTGTAACTTAGTTTTGTGGTTATTAATATTTAACGGCATAGTGGTACATTTACTTGTCTTGTGATTGACACTCAAAAATTTCAGAGTTGTCAGTATTTTTTCCACACATTTTTCTGCATTGCAAATCCTTTCCATAATTGACACAGCACAGCCACTGACTTTTGAAAAAGAATCTTTTATGGAAGTGTACTAGGCATAGGTCTTTAAACATGTAGTGGTAAGTGAAGATGTCATAAGCAAACAAAGCAGAGTTCTTATAAGGTAGCTGAAAATCCTGTGCCTTTCAAATTGTTTGCATTTCATTTTCTTGAATACTTTGATGTCAATTTCACAGCTGTCACAGATACTTCTAAGCTGTCCAATCCTAAATTTATCATCCAAAATCCGAGTAGGAAAAAACCCACAGTATTTTGTTGGTTTCAGAGAAAAATCTATGCTGACTACATGCATAATGAGGTCATATAAGCCACAGGTGACACCAGCAGCAATTTAGGTTGTCCTTCCCCATCTAATGGTGATGGAGATCCTTCACAGAAAAAGCAAGAGTTCATAAGAAACAATAATGACCTTAAGTGAAGTTTCTTCCAGCCCATATCAGATCCTGATTTGTTTGTGCCTTAGAACAAATTTTGAAAAATAAAAAGGCTCTGCATCATCCATTGTGGTTCTGAATTATTGAATCCTTTTTTGTCCCACTATGATAGTGGCGTCCTTAAATATGTGCAGTGTAATGTAGTAGAACATACAGCTCATTCTGCTTTCACTTTCTCATACTGTTCTTCGTAAACATAAAAATGGGCAAGTTTCATACCTGTGTTTCTTGTCTCTTCTCTCAGTGACAGATAGTTAACTAATAGTAAAAGACATTAAGACAACCCTAGCCTTTTGATGACTAGTTGTTCTCAAACCTATGACTATGCAGCACTTTTGTGTTTTGCTTTCTATGTACGAAGTTTCTAAGATTTTTAATATAGGAAAAGAAAATGAAACCTGTTTGTATGATTCTGTCCTGCTGGCTCTGAACTGGAAGTTGTTCAGCATGACACTGGAATCTGGATGGGTTTTTTCTTTTACTAGATGTTAGTTCACTTGTCCACATAACTGTTTCATCAAGAGACCTATTCCTGTAAAGCAGTTGCATAACTTTATAAGCTAACTTTCAGGCAGGCTTACAAGAAAAAATTGTAGGCCAAAAGCTAACAGTTTGAGAAGAGCAGTGATTGAAAAGACAAGTTTGTATCTATGCTGTAAGAATTGTAATTTGTTGATATGGAAGTTCTATCAGACCTTATGCCAGTGTAGATGGTTTCTTTTGACAGAGGGATTTTTTTCTGCTGATATGACCGCACTGCCTATCCATGTGATGCGCACTACGATGTCAAAAGTTTTCTTTTTGGGAGGCTGTTGAGATGTGTTTGAGACCTGTTCAT
>NW_008690845.1:16337-72491 GCF_000695815.1 Acanthisitta chloris | reverse complement strand
GAGTGAGGGTTTCTTTGAGTACCTTCCTGCATTGCACCTGCAGTGCTTTGTGGTTCACATGCACTCAGACCTTTAGCACAATGGAAGGAAAAAAGACAAGTATCTTAGTTATATTTGTTACTAATTTTCACAGCAATAAAAATACAGAATATTTATAGACACTGTGCATGTTAAAAGATTCACTGTATGATCCATTGGATTCATTGTAATCTATTTTACATGGGATGGTTCTCAGGTACACTAAATGTCCTGATTTTTATGAGATTGCTGTGGATTTGTACTAGAAATGCATACATGTTTTTTTTCTTCACACTGTATATATCATCCTGTCATTCTCCAAAGCTGCATTCCTGGTATAATTTACTGTGTACCATATTGCTGATGAAAGATTTATTGCCTGATGAAACTAAGGGATTGTGTAATGTTATACGTCACTTTGAGAAATCCAGCAGTAATACATGACTACAAAATTAGTCTTTTACAGTATAATTAAAGTAATAGTGTCTTTGTCCTAATCACTTTATGGTTTGACTGACATGCACACATGCATGCATAAAATAGTTAACAGATATAAAAATGAAAGTTGATTTGCCAGCCTTGGTCATTCAGAAATTATCTATGGCAAGTGCAAAATCACATACAGTCTAGTGATTTAGAGAGAGACAATTAAACAGCAGACAGAATTTATAGAGCTCGTCCATTCTTATGGATAAAGGAGGAAATTTTTAATCCACTCTACTTATTCTCTTGTGTGTAAGCACAAATAACAGAACAATGATTTTGTCCGAGTCTGTTTGAAGATGGAAATTTGGCCTTGCCTTTATCAATAGTATGCAAGGACTTTGCTGTAAGAAGATGTACTACTGGGAAAATATATGTAGAAGTACAGATATATATATACACACATATTTGCAAATATACATGCATGTATGTTTGCATACTAATGGATTTTTTGCAGCTTGCAAGAGCTCTGACCACCTTTGTTAGTATGGAATAGTTAACAAAGAGCAGCAACTGAATTTCAAGCCAGCAGGGTGGCCTTCTTTTCTGTGTGGTACAGCTGCCTCTGAAGTACAATCCACACTAATAACAGCTTTGCCTTTATATTTGGCTGGAAAAAGAATCTTCTTCTGTCATAGCAATACAAATATCAGCAGGTAGGAGATGCTGATGGTAACCCTCTATATTCATAGGGTTTTCATTAAAGGCATAAATGTTCTGTTACCTTTGTAAAATACTAGTTGCTGCAATAACCACTGCTTTTCTACACTGCTTCCTTTACTTCCAGTTCCTTTCCTCATCTTCTGGATGATTAATTCTGGTCCAGTTCCTTTCCTCATCTTCTGGATGCTTAAATAGATTAATTCTTCCTCCCGTTCTGTTTTTAGAGGCTTTGGAGGATGTTTGTTTTCCTTGGGTTTATTTTTGTTTTTCTTCCCCTCTGTCACACTCTCCAGTTTCCTTTTGGGGAAGCTCATCTCTCGTGCTATAATAATCAGTGTTACCTCTGCTGGAATCAGTGTGCATTCTGGGAAGCTGCTTAAATATTGTTTGTCAAAACTTTCACTTTCAAGGGTGCCAAAGTAAATGCAATACAGTGAGAAATTCCAAAGTTCTTTATCTTGGAGCTAATTTACTTCATGCTAGTGTAACCTTCTTTGTTTTCCTTTTAAGTAATTTTTGGTACTTGTAATCTTGATGTACAACTTCCATTAAAATGCTTCTTCAGTTTTAACTTGAAAAAACCCAAAGCCCAACAAAGTGGTATTAGTTGCTTAAAGGGCATCCTGTTACAAAAGTATTGTAATTGATTGCATTCATAACTGACAAGATGTCAAACTGTAACTTTTTTTGTTTCAGACCTTTTCATACAAACTTTCAAAATTTGACACTTGGCATTGATTTGAAACAATTTGCATCGAAGTGTCTTCTGAATGAGTATTTGGCATTGATTTGAAACAATTTGCATCAAAGTGTCTTCTGAATGAATACCAAAGCATCCAGTAGCATACCAATGCAAATCATTCTATCTTAAGGGGGAAGAAGGAAGAGTGTTGTTTGTTTGATTGTATGTTTGTTTTTAATTTACCACAGGTGAAATGGATCAAAGAGCAAAAGGCTCATTAGAGTGAGCTCAGACCAGTATGAAAGAAGAGAGTAAAGATGGCTGTCTTTCTGGTTATGATGATCTTGTCAAAAATAATCTTGGTTAGATAACTGAATGCTGTTGAGCTTTTTGGAGCAAACGGAATGCTTTAAAAGCCAGAATAGATGATTGAGACTTACTTGGTTTTTAAATTTCACAGTAGTTACAAGGAAGGAAATATATAAGGATATAAGGAAGGAAACAGGCAGCTCAGTAGATTTGAAGCAATTTGCTTTATTTTGTCTGTTCTAGGTTACAGGATGCATTTTTCTATATCAGCACTAGAACTATGATGTTTCTATGCTGCTCTAAAGAAATTTTAGCGTTCAGAATAGTTGCTGCAACAACTCAGAAAGAAGAAACAGAGGAGTTTCCTCTGAAGTGTACTCATCTGAAGTGCATCTGGTAAGATACTATATCTAGCCATTCAAAAGTAGAGTAAGAAAGAAATCTATGACCCACATTTTCACTCTTTGTTTGAAAATTACCTCTTCCATTTTGTTTAAACAGTCTATCATTCCTAGCTGTCTTTATTTAGATAGAGTGAAAACTAGAAAAAAATTTGGAGGACTGAGCTATTTAGTAGTACATGGAAAGCATATGTATGTTAATGCTTCCACAATTAAAAGAAAACATAATATACCATAGCATTTTTAAACAAAATTAATAGCATTTGGACAGAGTTTCTATTCAGTTTTCTCTGAAATAGCTGTGGTATGAATATTCAGTTGACTACCAGAATGATAATGCCAGTTTTAGAAGTATTACAGAATTCCTTTAGGTTTTTTTATTTAGCAATTGCATAGTTAAAAGTGGCTCTAGAGCTACTTTAAATTCCAGACTGGTTTATTTTCCTGTCTGGAACTCTGTTATAGGAAGGAATAATTTTGTTCATAACCTATATGTTTTAAAAAGAAGCTGTTTAGAGGGGAAGGGAGATTCAAACTAGGACATATATTGTGTGGTCTTTTTGGCATCTGTATTTAGGTTGATAAACAGCTGAGGCTGAGGTATCTGTTGACATCATCTAGATCTGGAGCGGTTTGTCATGACTTAAATTGGTGCAATTGTGAGTGAGAGGCAGCTGTCAGAATGTATGATCTTGATATTTAGGCCAGTGAACTTCAAAGAGTTTTAAAAAGGGTCATTAATTTTCTGTTTCTCAACAGTGTAAGTTTGAGCCTCCCCTTTCCTGTCAGAATGAAGGAGTGATAAGCTTTTTTCTTCTTCTTATGGGGAAAATTCTATTTCTCTTCTTCCAGTTTCCTTGATTAGCACAAAAGTAAAAATAAGTTTCAGCTCTATCTCTCGGAGTAGACAAAGGTACTCCAGCAAGACACAAATGTGTCATAAAGGAAGTTGCTAAGAAAAGAAAGCATGGAAGGTGAAAGTGTCCATTTGCATACACTGTGTAAGCCATGGCAAATCTGCCACAGCTCTTCTCATTGACTTTTATTGCATAAAATTGCACAGATCTTAAAGGACGAAAAGAAAGAATTATCTTAGTCTTTTTCTAGCTGAATGTAAGCATGCATTATGGTTCACTAGTTATCCAGGCCAGGAATATCAGCTTATTACAACTCCTGCTGGCAGCTTAGATGATACCTTAAAAATTGTATTTACAACATGATTAGCTACATGTGCCTGCATGAGCTTGGAAGTATTTGTGTGGTGGTGGATTATTACTATTCTGCCACTTCATTAAGTTGATTGGATTTTGGACTGGACTGGATTTGATTTGTATGGAGCCAAGTAGTATACATTTGCTTGGGCATATATCAGTATAAATGCATGTAACAAAGACAGCTTCAAATCTATTTCTTTGCACCTCATTTAAAATATAAAGTGCGTTAGATTGTTAGACTCTGACATCTAGTGGCCACTAGAACAATAGCAAGCTATATAATTTTTCCATATATGAGGGAAGACTGTGGGGAAAAGAAGACAAATTATGGGCCTCCGAATTTTATTATTTTTCTTTTATGATCAGGAAGAAATGTGAAAATAGTTATGGTATTTTAACACTCCTGGTGATTGGTTGAGACCTTGCACTATACAGCTTGAATAGTGCTATTCTTGAGACTTGTTACCCTTTGAGAAGTGAAGGAAAGCTCATTCTTTATATAAACCAAAGCCTCTCTTGCACTGAATGCCCAATAGTATTTCATTCTTCCTTGTGTTTATCTTGACTCTAATTCTTCAGTTATGCAATTTTTACTTCAGAGTAGGTGGTATCAAAGCTCAGTTTCAATTTTAGCCCATTTCATTTCGATCACAAAGCACAAATCCTTATCCAGAATTTTAATTAGATTACCTGCAAAGCAGTTCATAGGTGCCTGAAAGTATGTTCAGAGAATCTACAGTTTATTAAAAGGTAGTCAGAGGAGTTGGTGTGGATTCTGTATGTACCTCTGAAAACCCAATTACCATTTTTAACATTAGTTATAATTTTTCTCAAAAATACTGCAGCTGAAAAATCTTTACTACTTTTTGTTTGTTTGTTTTACTTTATTTTTGGATTTGTGGCTACAGACGAAATAGTTGCCTTCCTATCTCTCTTATGTACAACTCACACTGTAAAGCCTGACATTTTTTTGGAGGGAAAGGCTTTTAATGATTTCTAACTTATAATCAGTTTTAAGCAGCTGTGATCTTCAAAACTACAACTGAATTATGATCTCAATATTAATATTTACTGCAGGGTTAAAAGAGATTCTTGTCAAGAATCCCTTTCAAAACTAATTTTTCTCTATCTGGTGGACTCTCCATTCACTCTTTCATGTTTTCATTTTAAATTAACTTCATAAGAATACAGTTTGTTTCTGTACCATGGCAAGAGCCATGGTAGAAAAGAAGAAAATTGTAAGCTGTTCCTAGTTCTCCAGGTGTCTTTGAAAACCTGGCAAAAACCCCAGTTTGGTTTAGGTCTTGCTGTTCTTCTGCCTCCATCAGAATGAGAATTTATTTTATTATCAATTGCTTCTTTTAGTTAAGGCTAGGGGAGAAATACCAACTTGTATGGAAAATAGCATGTAGTAATCATGTTTGAGTTATATTTGCTTTGTACTTGAGTAAACAGTTTGAGTAACCTGGCACTTTAAAGATTATGGTGGTACTTAGTGGTAAAGAGTTACCCTCTTTTCATATATAGAAGCTGTGAAACTTCTGTTCATGTATCTCCACTGTTTTTGGTTGTGATAACTTGCAGTTATCTACCTACACTTTTGTTGGGTATTTTATGATTCCTGCTTCCTGCATATTTAAATTATAGTCGAACAGATAAGTAAGACCTGTTTACTGCCAGAAAGGGTCTGGTAATATAATTGTATAGAATATTTTGAGCCAGAAGAGGTACTATATAGTTTAATAGGAAACAATGCTGAAGCAATTAATTGCTTAAAGTTTTTTGTTACAGTAGATTAAGCTGTGGTTTCCTAGGGGTCTGTTTTAGGCTGACAGTGCATCTGTTAAGAGTTGAATGACAAAACCACATAGCTAATAATGGAGTTGCCAGTCTCAGGGATGTATTTAACAAGCAATTTGAGGAATATTTGTTGCCATTTTTTATACTAGAAATAGCAGTAGTGATGTGTTGGTTCTAAAGGACAAGCCAAGTTAGTATAATAAAGTGCTCAAAGATCTATGCAAGCTACTGTTTAAAATGTACACTCCAAATTCCAGTTTTTCTGTGCTTGTTGTATGTACCACCACCTGTTTTTAATTTTTTCTTACAGCACAATGACTTTAATGTGGAGTACAGCAGTACTTTATAAATATTCCTACTGAGGATACCAGCCTTTATTACATATAAAAAGCCAGTTTCCTGATTTTATTATGGCTCATATACAGTACTACATGCTTCCAGTCATCCAGAATGGAGACACTTCTCACATCTGCCACAGGCTTGAAGAAAGATGAGAAAGAGGTCCTGGTCTTTGGGCTAATATAAGTAATTTGTAAAAAATGGGCAAATCAGGAAATTAAAAACGTGCATTTGAATTACTTGTACCAAGGAATCCTTTCATGACAGAAATCAGCAAATTCAGAAATTTAGCATTTCAGTTCTTACTTTGGAAATAGTAAGATTTAATATATTAAATCTTGAGACTACTGTCTAAAATAAATTCCTTCTTACCTAAACAATAATTTTTAAAATCCCATGTTTCTAGGCACGTTAGTAAAACACAGGAATACTTATCTACTTGGGGCTTTTTTCCTAGTTTTTAGGCCAGTTTTTGGTCAGGGTTTTCTGAATATTTAGATGTCTTTTGAAGTCTATCATCTCCAAACTGGAAGGAAAATACTTGAATCTATTTACATTGTTTTCTGTTGTTAGACAAAAATATGCTTTTCTCTTCTCTATTTCAGTTCTTCTTATGCCTTGGATATGCACCCTTATGAAACTAGGATCCTTCCCACAAGAAAATGAGTGATTGAGGGTGTTATCTTTATTTGAATTACAGCATTGTTTGTTGGGTTTTTTTTTCTGTGCAGCAAGGGACAGAATCCTGTGAAGTAACCATTCTGCCAGCCATTACTTTTTTATCCTCTTGGGGCCTGTCTTAAGCGTCCTCTGTAGGAGAGTGGGATGTGTGTATTTCAAAGTTTCTCCAGCTCAGCATAAGCACTTTTTTTTTTTAGTTCCTGTTGCTGGGATTGCTTGCTCTATGACTCTCCAGTTTTAATATGAGTCATGTGTAAACTCTTTGTAGTGCCATAACTATCCCAAACTGCTTGTTTTCAGTGTGCTCCATCCCTGGAAGTGCTCAAGGCCAGGTTGGATGGGAATGTGAACAACTTGGTCTAGTGAAAATTCCTTGTCCATGGCAGGGCTGTTGGAACTAGATGTGGTCTTTTAGGTCCCTTCCAACACAAACCATTCTATAATTCTATGTGTATATTACAAGTGACTTTTCACTTACTACCTGCAATCCTTCTGCTAGAGCTTACAGAAATTTGCTGACATACTGTCCTGGAAATTCAGATCTGGCCTCTGTCATATGGTCTTCCTCATAAAAATTTTAAGTACTTTTCATTCTTCACCATTCATTTTTATATTTATTTTTGTAAATTGCCAATTTAATTTGGACCCTTAAACTGGTTTGCTGGGCTTCATACTTCATTAGTTTACAGCATATCCTTACCATAAAGTCACACTTCCTGGTTGCTGGGTGTGGACTATAAAATCTGATCTGTTAGTTTTCTCACTCTGTTAGCTTTCTGACCTGTCAGTCCAACAGAGTTTGCTTTATTTTATCTTTTTAGATACTTGCTGTATTTAGTAAATAAATTATTCTATCTCAAAAAAAGTTCTGATGCTTTTTGATGTTGCTATAAAGCTGAATGAAATTTCAGTGCAAACTTGGCTTATCTTTATTCTTTTAATTACAGCAGTTATATATGTCATCTGTGACTATTCTAAAACTTCATAAACAAAATAATGAGATAATACAAGCTAATATGTTCATCTAGTACTACTCTGGATCCCAGTATTTCGGAGATACTGGAGCAAATAACTGATGGCATCTTACATCAATATTTCACACCTCTATTAAGAGATGAAGTAGGAGGATTCACAATACAATCTCTAAATCTTCATATAGGGCCTTAGTGTATGTTTTTCCAAAGAACAATATTATGTCCGGTTTCCAAGGACTTAGTAAAGGGAGGGTGTCTTCGCAGCAGAGATACTTCATTTAAACACTTGGTGGGCTGTAGGGTGTGGTCTGAAATTTTTATTTTACAATACTTCTAATGGAGAAGTCTATCAATGTTTCAGGGATTTGGATAGAATTTTTTTTAATGTTAGGTTATTTCAAGGTGTTATTCCCCTTCATTTTGAGTAATGATGACAAAATCATACAGATTTATAGCACTATTTTACTTCTTCACCTTAATTTTTATGGCTGGAAAGGCTCATTTTTATATGCTTCATACTCTACCCTGTAGACAGTGATAATTCATTATAATGTTTCTGAACTAAGAGCATCTATAAGACTTCAGGTAGTTTTATGTTATGTACTCTACCTAGTTTTCTTTGGACTCATTCCATTACCTTTTAGCCAGTGTTTGTTCAGTTTTACTTAGTGTTTCACTCTTCCTTTCTGCCACCACCAATCATCTTTGTGCTCATCATCTAGTTAACTAGTTTGTACTTCTCTTACAAAGACTGCAGGCTGAGACATCAGATTGTATTCTGTACCTGTAAAATAAATATTAGGCACCCCTGGGATCAATAAAACCACTTGGAAAAATGGCAGGCTAGTCAGCAGTAGATAAACTAGGCTTATCCTTGTGGTGTACTGCAATAGTCTTGTTAAACTTATGAGGTGTTTTTTTTTTTAAATGTTTTTGTCTCTTGGTTTGTTGTTTGGTTTGTGGGATTTTGATGCAGCCTTTTTGGGGGGAGGAGGGGAGATAGGGGGGTGATGTAACCTGAATAACATAACGATACTTCTTTTCATGATGTAAGATAAGGTCACTTCCTAAAGATATCTCTGATTAGATGGCTGATGGCAGATGAGGGAGAAGCATAAGAACTGCTGTATATAGGAACATATGCATCAGTATTTCTTAGTCCTTGTTATTACAAGAAAGTATACAGATTTACCAAATAGAAGTACAGATATCTGGCATAAAATTATATCCTAAATATTCGGCATTATTTTGAGGGTTTGACTCAATAAGCCTTGAGACAAACAGTCCAGGGGTCCCTGTTTTCAGTCTCCTACACTAAGTCATCAAAGCCAGGCAATGTGGAAACAAGCATTTCTTAATGGTCCCTTACATTGGGGTAGTGCTCAAAAAGATGAAGTAGAGGGGGTTTTCTAGTTATTAACTACCTCTCTGACAAGTAGACCATTCAGCCACTGCAGCAGGATCTGTGGTACTGCTCTAGTAAAGACGCTGAGTGGCATTAGACCCTGAGTATTTTAAAGAGAAACTGCAATTGAAAAGCTATCTTAGATTGAAGTATTCAGTGACTTGAGTGGCACATCCTATTCCCTACAGTGCAGACCTTCTCTTGCACTCAGCTAGATGAATTTCAATAAAGTATGATTTTTTTTCCTACATGACACGTTCTAAAGCTTCAATGAGATTTGCTTGTCAGAAGAACTAGCGCTTACACTGCATATTTAATGTTAAGAGAATGAATATATTGTATTCCTTGTGGCGTGTTTGCTGTATTACACATCTGCTTTCTTTTCAGACCCTTTCTAACTATATCTGACACACTAGAAAAAACTCACTGCGTCATATGCATGTCAGCATTTCTTGGGAATCAAGGAGCTACATCATCAAAGCACAAGCAGTTAGTTAGTCTGAGAGCTACAAGACAGAAACATGGAGTTTTTCCCAACACTATACACTTAGTAGCAGCTGCTAGGTCCCCTACTGAAACCTGGAGATCAGTAACTGGTTGTTGTTATTGAAACTGCTGTGGGGTGGGGTTTTTTTTTTTCATTTGTTGTTTTTTCGGTTGGTTGTTTTGGGGGTTTTTTTAGCCCAGAATAATGGTAGGCCTTGTTATTCTGCTTTAGGATATCTTCTCTGAAGAATTATTGACTCTATATACATCAAAATGGTTGACTCTTTGAGGTGTATAATACAGCATTGAACACACTGATTTTTTGTTTAGTTCTCAAAAACAGGTAATCTGGGATTTGTGTAGTTTTTGCAAATGAATGCATGCCTATCTATATACATATCAAGGATCACTGTCTTAAGAGTTTTTAAAAGACTGATAAGTTGCGTGAGTTTCAAACTTCAGAAGAGCAATGGACTCTCATTAATTAAAAATACTCTGCTAGTAAGTAGTTTCTACACATTATCTCTTATTGTCATTCTATATAGAATACAATTAGTCATTTAAGACTTTATCTACAACTACCTGTGAACATGCTACACCATGAAGCTGTTGCCATTCTTGATGGTCTTAGCTGTGGAGATCAAAATAATGAGGATTGAGAGCTTCCCATGAAAGAACTGCTGTGGGCTGCTGCTTTATTCCCTGTCTTTCCAGTTTCATTGGTTTATGTTCCTCAGCCTCCTTCACAGAGGAAAACAGGAAGAATCTGCTTCTTAAGTAACTCCTCATATTTTTGAACCATGACTCATTCTGTCATATCAGTCATTTTTCATCTTTGTTCTGCAGGATCATTCTGGTTGCACCACATGCATTTCGGCAGAATGTTTTACCATGTCTTTTCTTTCTGCTTTCACCCTTTGTTCTCATCTTGCGGATTTCACTACGTGCGTGCTTTCCTGTACCTTGTTTGCACAACCATACCACAAGTCCCTATTTATCTTTGTGGTTGCCTACTATTTATACTTAGTGTCATTATGCTATTAACAAAAGCTTATGTACAGTCACCTGTTACGCATGTTTCTATGCCTTGGTTCAAGGCAAGCTGTGGTGGGTTAACCTTGGCTGCCTGCTGGGTGCCCACCAAACTGCTCTCTTAATTCCCCCTCCTGAACAGGCAAGTGGAGAAAATATGGGGTAAAAGTTTATAGATTGACATAAGGACAGGGAGACTGCTAATGAATTACTGTCATGAGTGAAACAGACTCAACTTGGAGAAATTAATTTAATTTATTGCCAATTAATAACAGAGTAGTGAGAAACAAAAACAAAATCCAAATCACCTACTCCCATCCTCCTTCTTCACAGCCTCAATTTTGTGCCTAAGTATTCTTTTACATTCTCTCTATCCCTGAGCTACACAGAGGGAAGAATAGGGGGCTGTAGTCGGGCTGCACCCACTCCATCACATGTTGTCTCTGCCACCCCTTCCTTCTCAGGGGGAGGACTCCTCACTCTCTTCCCATGCTCCAGTGTGGGGTCCCTCCTACAGGATGCAGTGCAGATATCTGCTCTGACATGGGTCTTCATGGGCTGCAGAGGAATGACTTGCTTCACCATGTTCTTCTCCATGAGGTGCAGAGGAATCTCTGCTCCAGTGACTGGACCCTTTCTTCACTCATAGACTCAATGTCTACAAGGTTTTTCTCTCACATTTTTCTTGCTTCTGTTTTGTAGCTGCTGTACATAGTTTTTTACTCTTTCTTAGATGTGTTTTTATAAAAAAAAAAAAGTGTTAACACCATTCCTGATTCACTCAGCTTTAGCTGGCCTCTGCCCACAGAAGCCACTCATGCAGTCCTCTCCACTGCCAAAACCTTGCCACATAAACCCAATACAAAAGAAAATGTCAAATATATCTTGCTTAATCTGCTTCTGCTCCAGGAATGCGCAACACTTAACTGGGAAGATAGTCAGGACTTGAGACAGAGTCACTATTAAACTGAACATTACATCAGAAACCAGTGAGCTGACAGACCTGATTGATTTTCACTGCCCTGCACTCAGACAAGAAATGTGAAGAAGCATGGGAGCAGGTATAAATACTGTGGTCTGCACTTAGTCTTCATTTTATTTCTGCTAAGGATCACTAAGCTTGTCTTCTAAGTGAACTGAGGAAGAACAAGAGCCAGCCCATATTATTTATTTATTTTTTTTAAAATCAAAACCAGCCAAATAGAACCATAGAGTTTAAAGGAATTATATCATAATTTTAACTATGTAATGGAAAACAGATGGGACTTCCAAAATAGTAACCAGTATGACAAGAGAGATGAACTGTATGTAGAATTTGTTTGTACTTTTGCATAGATATAAAAATGAAAACAAACAGCAATAGCCTTTTCCACTCTATTCAGTTTTATCCTATTTTATATTTCTGACTAATATTGCTTGAAGTCTTCAAATTATTTGAAAATACATTGCAGTGCAACCAATTATTTAAGAACAGCGAATCACACTGAATGAAGAATTGGGGCAAACACTATTCTGCTAAGTCTGTGTTTATATTTTATCATTTGCGGTCCAGCTTTTAACTGTTATGAATAGACACCAGTCAAATGTGACTACATGTCTACTTTATCACTTCAATACCTTCTGAGTTAAAGTGGTTTCATTAAAGTCTGTACTTGTGACATATGTGATCCTATTTATTCACCAGTCTTCTCTATGGATGTTCTTGATTTTCCCCGTACTGAACACAACTGGCTGCATTTCTTTTCTAGAACTTGGGAAAACAAGAATTTGCATAATCAGGTGTCATACAGCACTCTGTTCTCTTTGATGGCCAAGTGTCTGTACAGTCTGTGAAGAACCTGTACCTGTCGGGATCTGTTCTTTTTTGATGCAGCTGTTCTTTATTCAACCTTGAATTTGCACCTGATTTGCATCTAGTAGCTATGTTTTCATGCCACAGGTAGAATCAACCCCCCTTACTTTCTAATACACTGGTATTTCAATACTTTTTCCCTTCAGACTTTTTCAGACTTAGGAACAATTTGATCACATTGTAGTCGACATTTTAATAGTATCTTCTGATTCTTGTCAATGTTTTTAACACCTTAACAGAACCTTTAGGAAAGAAAAACTTTTCTATTTGTTTTCTTTAAAGAAAGGCCAGTAAGGGTGCAAGATGTTTTTCTAATTTATTTAGAAAATAAATGAAGTATGTCTGGTTTGTATTACATGTTCTTAAATTTGCCTATTTCTTTGTAGGCATCACAGTAAAACAAAAGAACAAACCCAGTGAAAACTAGATGACATAAATCGGTTTACTGACTAAGTTCCTTTTCTTTTTTTTTTTTTTGTTTGTTTGCTTGTTACCACTGTTTGTAAGTAAGGCATATTTTGTGGGACCTTCACTGATAATTTAGAGTGCAGCAAGAACTGTTGTAGCTAACCTAGTGTTCCTGAATAAACTGTTTGAGCTTCATACTCAAATAGAAATATTTGCATCTGTGAATGGGTGTAATCCATTTACTGGTGAGTATAGCAAGCTGTTCTCTGAAATTTCACTCTCCCATATGCAAATGTAAAATTTAGTTGCTATTCCTTTGATGTTGCTACTGGAATCCGGAAGGTGTGCTAAACCTGAATCAAAATACCATGACTGTGGAAAACAGCAAAGTAGGCAAAGATGTTCTGGAATAAAATAACTAAAGGTAGTGCTCTGTATATGAAAGACTGAAGAGAAATATTTTTAAAATTCCTTCCATCTCTGAAGGAAGGGGGTGTCTTTAGTTGCCATAATAAAAGATAACTGTCTGTCACAAAGTCTTCCAAGTACTGAATGTACTCAGGTAGATATTTAAGCCTTTGGGGCATAGGAGAGGGTAATCTGCAAAGGTTCAAAGTTTTGCCTTTTCACATGAAACCCTGAGTAAAATGTCTTATATTAATATTGCTTTACTGGAGTATAGTGGTCATCCATACAAACTCCCCAAAAGTGTTTTATAAAAAATCCTCATTAATTTGCTATTTGGTTCATTAATACAAATAACGTTGTAGACAATGTAATTAGCTATACACCAAATAACTGTTTGTATCCTTCCACAGGCTAAGCAGTCCTTTAGGAAATAGCCACCTGCTCCTGCATGGGGTCCTCCACAGGCTACAGTGCAGATACCTGCACCCCCAGAGGTTGCCAGGGCATCTCTGCTGGGGATTTAGCCCCGCTGCTCCACACAGGGGCTGCCCTGGCAGACCCTCCAGTGCTTCCACCAATACCTGGGCACTAGCACGTAGTACAATTACTTTTTTAACATAGAAACCTTTAAATTGCCAACTAAGTTTTTCATAAGTTTTTCAAAAATTTTGGACATTGATATCATGTCCTTTTTTCTTCCCTATTTTCTGTGGTTTTGCACACACAGAACTTTCCAGAGATAATTTTGGATACATTTGTTAGGTATAATAAATTATTACTGCTTTTGTGAGTCATTCTAGCTGGTGAGAGTGTATGGTGGCTACTCCAGGCCAGGTCACTCCTGTCCTGCCTTCCCTCACTCATGAGGAACACTGCACACATGGGCAGTGAAATGCAACCAGCACATAAAGTTTCTATCTTTAAGTTAAAAACTGCATCATTTCAGGGTAAATATTGTGTACACTATATTTAAGTCAAAAGTAGACTCATTCTAATAAAAACTTTTAGGTGTCTAATTATTTTGAGCTGAGATTTTGAAACTATTATACATGTCAATGCCTCATTGTCAATTCTGAAGCCTGCCCAGTCACTTGACTTCTGTTCCTGCTTTAAAAAGTGCATTGAATACTACTATTTTATGAAATTTTTGGCCAAAATGATGATGTCTACTTTCCACAAGTATTTTGTTATAATCAGTTGACCTTTCTGTGCTCTTCTGTTCTTACTATAGCCATAAGCCAACGTTTTTCTGCTAAGAAGTATGAAAAATTCTGAGGATGCTCTTAAAAAACTTTGTATATTAAGGTATTCATGATTTAAATGAATATTTTTTTAAAATTGAGAGAAGCAGCTTTAACCTTCATGAAGAAATGTTGGCACCAACTGACTACCTTTGATAAATAGACTTGCAAAATAAAAATTCTGTTTCTGAAATGAACAACTTGATCTTCAGAACAAAAATGCAGAGGGCTTTTGTAGCAAATCAAGGCAGCAAAATGTCTCTTCTGTCCTTGCATCACAGTAATTCCTTTCTGACTGTCTCGATATTATCTGTGAAATAGAGGGAGAAAACTGGTTGCCGCATCAGTAACCATCAGGTGATTTGATATGGTGGAATAAAAGACTTTCTGAGAGTAAAGGACGAGGTAGATAAATTGAGGAGGAAAGCAATATCACCATCTAGAAGAACAAGGATAAAGTTAACACAGATTTGGAAGTAAGAGAAACTGAAGAGCACTACTGATTGCATAAAGAAAAGTCAACAGGATAGCCGCCTAATTCTGCTTTCTTGAATCACTGCAGAATGCTTTTTTGAATTGTATCTTCCTTCTGCTTGCTAGTACAAGTGCTTTAAGAGAACTGGTATTTTTCCAAAAATTATTAATAATTTTTTCACAGACAAGTTGCAAAAAAGTCAATGTGTGCATCCAAAAATGCATGGCAATATTTCAGATCAATATTTTTTTAAGTTTTGCCATCTTAGACATATATGAAAGCCTGTAAGAAGATGTATTACTCAATTCATGGTGTGTATCTCCTTACTATTATATGATTATACAACTTATCTCCCTTTGTAAAAAGCCTGTCGGCATCTCCTGAGTAACTCCTTCTAGATAATGAAAGCTGTTCCTTGTTCCTGCTAAGCCAATCTAAACAAGTCCCAGAGCCTTAGTCTGGGACTTGTTTAGATTGGCTTAGCAGGAACAAGGACAGAGCCTTAGTCACATGGCAAGTGCTTCATCACTAACCTGCTTGGAAGCCCTCTGCTGAACTCGGACCAGTTTGTCAGTCTTTCCTGTGCTGGGCATAGTATCCAGATGTATTCTTAAGTGCTGAACTGAGAGGGATAATCCTTTTTCTTGGCATCCTAGCTATGTCTTAATAGATAGCTTCCAGGGTGCTGCTGGCCATATCAGCAGCCCTCACCACTGGCTCACACTCAACTTGTGTCTGCCAAGGCCTCCAGATCCCTGCCCTCAGAGCTGCTCCCAGCCAGGCAGGCATTGACCTGCATCCTTACACTAGTGCTTCCTGCCCACGGGCAGCACTTGGCATTTATTCTTGAACCTCATAAGATTCCTGTTGGTCCATTTCTCTTGCCTGTCTAGGTCCCTCTGCATGGCCTTAAGCACATGGACTATTTCCTCTAATGTGATGTCATTGCAAACTTGATGGATCATTCTGTCTTTTTCTGTGGGTTGATGATAAACATATTAAACAGGTTGTTCTAATGTTGCATTTCACTGAAGTAGGCCACAAGTGGTTGGTTCTGCATTGTCAATGGTAGTTATCAGTATCACGTAGAAATCCCAGTCATGGAGCGGGAATATTGTTTTCAGACATTTTGAAAATGTGCAACCTAAAATTTAGTATTTTCCTTTGTGTTCTTTTAAATTCTCTGCCCTGTGGTTAAGGATTGACAATTTATATTATTTTTATTATGATTTTTGCTACTCTAAAAAGTCTAATTTCAATTTTATATCCTTCCTTTGAAGGATTGAAAGATTATGTATTTTCACATGTACAGCTCAGCTTGATTGTGGTTGACCTCTGTAATAATACCCAGAATGCCTATGACAAGAATATTCTTTCAGTCAAGGAAATTTTAAAATTTTCCCACTATGACTGCCCCTTTTTTTTGTATTAGGGATTCTAATAATAATAGGTATTCAGTCAAGGAAATTTTAAAATTTTCCAACTATGACTGCCCCTTTTTTTTTTTAGGGATTCTAATAATAATAGGTGTATGACTAAAGAACTTCTCAAGGCCAAGAACTGGGTTTTTATTTACTTAAACACCTTGAGCATGTTCATTTAAATATGCACATGTTCAGTATATTGTGTGTGAAAAAAATAAGACTTTAGATTTGTCAACATCTATATGACACTTAATAGACATTAGTCACTCTTTTGAAAGTTTAGATGTACGCTTCTGTCTTTCTTGCCCTCTCACTTTTCTGATGCTATCTAAATTTTTATTTCATTTTCAAATAGTGTCTTAATTGAGAGATTAATTTCCACTGCAGTGGCCAGTTTAAATGTAGTATAATTTTAATACCATTTATGTGCACAAAGACTGGGAGGGTGGTAGTATTTTGGAAAAGGTTCTTAGAATCCAAAAAGGAAACCAATTTCTGTTGCCTGTTTGTCAATATTTGTTTGTTTGTAGAAATCTGGAGTTAAAATTCTTGACAGGAAGAAAGCCATCGTTATTTATCTATATTATGCTTTGCTAATTTGCCTTGAAAATCTGTGCTTAATTAATTAAACTTTTAAATTGCCACTTATCCCTTAATTGCAAATAGCAGAACTTTTTATCACTGCTACAACTTACTACTACTGATCTTCATTCTTTCAACAGATGCACTCCCTTTACTTGAATACCTTTTAACAAGAATTCTTTTCCTAGTTTTAGAATTGAGTATCAAGGTGACGTTCATTTTACTCATTTTACTTTATAGTTTCTCTTTGCAGAGTAGTGCGTACAGACATCAGAAAGATCGTGCAACCTGCAGATTATTGAGCATCCTTCATATAGTAAAAGCACATTTGTCTTTTCTTTTGAATTCCTGCAACATTTTCCTCTTCTTTGGATTTGCTGACTCTTCTTTAGTATTGCATTCCTCCAGATTACTGGTTGAAAAATTTGGAGGGAAAAACATTAGTTTCCTTCTTGCATTTCTTCTGGTTAGTTAGTGTACTGCACAACCAAAAATACTCAAAAGGTGACCACTGTATCTTCTTTTATAGCTGTTACCTTTATAATGATAGCTGTGACTTCAGCCCTTTTCTATGAACTTTATCATGGTGGATGCTACTTGGGTCATGACCTGGTTGGTAGGGGACAGGATGTTTGTTGTCAGTTCTTGTCAGGCTGAACAATGACACCAGCCTATGAGTCAGGGAGCTCTTATGCTTTTATCATATAGTCACTTTAACTCCAACAACTATCCTACTATTTAGACTCAAAAAGTGTTGGCTAACAAAGTCTTAAATTATACAATACACTTCTCAAAAGTGGTCACTAATAAGCCCTCAATTTTTACATTGAACTTCAATAAGTTGTCAACTCCCACAACAAACTTCTCAGAGGTGCTGGCTAACAAGCCACAATTCTGCAAGCTCTCCACTCCCACAACAAACTTCAGTACAGAATACAGGGTAGAATATGATAGCTATGCTTTGCCCAGACAAAGCAAGGGAGGAGAGAAATAAAGGCAGAAAAGGGAGAAAAAAACAAAGAATATCACCACTCCTTAGATCCCACATTGGTCCTGCCATGTGGATGGTCTGGAGCTGGATTTGTCAGACAAAGAAAGAGAAAGAGAGGAAAAAGAAAGGGAGGTGGACCGATTCATATCCTTTTATAGTTAACCTGGTGCTTACCTCTTGTGAAAACTAGATTTTTTTTTGTGCCATTTCATTCACGCATGTGCAGTCATTCCTTTGAACCCTCCTCCAGTGTCAGAGGGGAGGGGAGAGGACACGGCAGGACTGAGCATGAGTCTCAAGGCAGAGCAGGAATTTGGCTCAGAACAGTGCAGCCCCACCTCCATGGGACCTTCTCTTCCCATCACAACTTTTTTGTCACAACAGTCAGAACGTTTGAGTCAAAACATTCTGATGCCTGGTCCTCCACAATTTGACTTTCAGCTTCTGTGAAAGGCTTGAAAATTTCTCCTTTTTGGGGAAATAGTCTGTCAGTACCTGACTAATTCTCTTATTTCAAGAAGCATTGATGTTGATTCCACAGAAAGAGAGGGGACTTGAATATGTTATTTACAATTTATATACAGTGTAATAGGATTTAAACAGGAATTTGGAAACAGCATGGTTGAAATTACGGCATTTTACCGCTGACAAAATATCTGGAATTTTGACTCCAAAATACTTGGCTGATAAAACTTCTAAAATTACCTTGTCTGTTATATGAATTGCCTGTTGAATTAAGAAAGTGTAGGAGGTCTAGCTTAAATGGAGTACATTTTCCCCATAGCAGCCCTCACAGTTCTACGCTTTGCATAGGTAGCTGGAAAGATGTTGACAATACACCAGTGTTTTAGCTACTGCTGAGCTGTGCTGCCACAGCATCTGTGATGTCTCTGCAACATTTCACTCTCCATCAGTAGGCAAGAAGTGGACAAAATCTTGGGAGGAGTCACAACTAGAATAGCTGACTCAAACTGATCAAAGGGCTATACCATACCATATGATTATTGGCTCAGATATAAAAGCTAAGAAAAGGAGGAGGAATTGGGGGCATTTGTTACTTACAGTGCTAGCTTTCTGGAGCAATTGCTATGCATGCTAAAGCCCTGATTCCTGGGAAGTGGCCTGACTTCTCTTGCTGATGGGAAGTAAAGAATAAAATATTTGGTTTCTTCTTTGCTTGTGCAGGTGCAACTTTGCACTTTTGCTTTAGTAAACTGACTTCTTTCAACCTATGAGGTATTTTCCCACCTATTTTCTCTCCCCTGTCCAGCCGAGAAAGGGAAATGATAGAGTAGCTCAGGGGACATCTGGCTTCTAGCCACGGTCAACCCACCACAGGAAGTATAGCTGATTTCATTATAGGTCTCAAATCTGCATCTTCCATGACTTTATGCAATTCAGGATTGGCCATGTGGCTGTTTTGACAACAACAGGTTTGAAGACAGCACTGAAGACAGTGTGATTGATATATTTAAGAATGCTTCTAGCCAGTACAAATTTCAGCATGCACTTGTTTGATTAAAACACTGCCTTACTCTTGAATGTTACAAAAATAAAAATTGTTTGACTAAGAGTGCATAAATTCTAGCATGTGAAGGGGATCTTTTATCTGCATTGCAAGTCTATGTTGCAGTGTAGTCATGAATCACTGATGGCACTGCACAAGGTATATTTGCAAGAGGAGGACTTAAGTGATTGATAAAGTAAGGGGAGTTTTCAAGAAGTACTTTCAAAATTAAATGCATATTCACAATTACTCATAAATTTTCTCTATAAGCAGAGTAAATCAGAGCGAGAGAGGTTTTTAAACCAGAAAGCCCTCAGTTTTAGCTGTGGGGGGAAAGAAACACCTATGTGGTGTTGAAAGGAGGGAGCAGTCTGGATTTGGTTATATGGAGGCCTACTGAAATTCACTTCTCTTATATTGTCTATATCAAAATTAGAAAAAAATCCTCAACGGATTTGGTTATATGGAGGCCTACTGAAGTTCACTTCTCTTATGTCGTCTATATCAAAATTAGAAAAAAATCCCAACATGTAGTGATATACCTTTGTCTACACATACGTTTTTGCTCTACAGAAAAATGTTTATAAGATTCATTCATAAATTTCTACTTTATTTTGTGAGTAATGCTTGAAACACCAGAATTCTGGTTTATTTCTCTTTGAAACTGTGTTAGGAAGTGAACACATTGAAAGAACAAAGGGAAGCTATGGTTGCATCTCAGAATAGTAGCAGCCTGCTTACCCTTCAGAGAGGGCACAAAAACTAGGAGAAATAACAAAATGTTTTTTTATCTCTGTGTACTAGGCAAAGGAACCATCTCCCTTTAGGTATGAAAAAGAATTCACATTTTAATGATTAATTACTTTCAAAGTGGCACTGATAATTTATTGCCCTAAAAAGCCTGGAGGAGCATTTGTGGCCTGTTCATTCCAAGTGTCCCTGAACACTCCCAATTTGGAGTGAAGAGTCAGAACGATATGTCAAAATATAAAGTTTTTTCTTCGATTTTATTTTTTTTACTTATGTGTCTACATGTGTTATAATTACTTTTCACAGAAATACACTGTAAAAAAGATGTAAAAAAATAATGGTAGTGCATAAATAAGCACTAAATATGGTGTTGCATAAAATAGACATGAATTTTTAAATCCGTGCTGATAGAGCAAGTTTCTGAGAATTTGCTTTAAGTTGAAGTTAAATAGGCTAAAGAATATACATTATTGAGAATACTTTAAAGAAATTTGAGCAAAACTAGACCTTGTAAGTGACCTTTTCTGCTCTTCAGACTTTACTAATATCATCAGTGCTGCTTGTTATGATTATGAAGAAGATTGCATTCTTCTGATTCAAGTTTATTTGTTTTCAAAATAAGTGGAAGTTTGGCACTAATTAACCCTGAATTATTTTTTTTATACTTCCCTTCTAATTGATATAGGAATTTGGAACAAGTATTATTTTAATTTTTAAATGGAACTTTCTCTACAAACCAGAAGAAATCTCTACTGAAATTATTCCAGCACCTGTGCTTGGCAACATTATCAATTGAACTTTCTCATGTTTCCAATGTGGTCCTATTTTACTCTGTCTACCACAGACAGCAACAAAACAACATTAGAAATGAAAGGAGCATTGGGATTCAGGACTGACTGTTTTTTTCAGACAAGAAAAGAAAATCCCATAAGGATGGTAGACAGCAGTAAAGCTGGGTGTGCATTTGTGTGATTTGGTTTGTTTGTTTGCTTATCTTTTGTGGTTTGGAGATTTTTTGGCATTTGTTTGTTTGCTTTTAATGGAAAACTACTTACTTTTTATGGTATTTGGACTTCAGAGGTATCTTATAGGTCAAGCTGAGGAGCTAATGCTAAAGTGGTGTTATTTTCTGGCAGAGAGGAAAGTCAATTTCAGTAATATTTAGGAAGCAGTTTGTGCCTACAGCCTTTTGCAATCTTCCAGGAATTCTAAAGATACAGGACATCTTGACATGATTAATCCTACAACTTCAGGAAAAGTAGGCTGAGGAAAAGGGTCTGATGTTTTCTAGAAAAGCCTCAGTACTACAAAACCAATAATGCCAGATTCCTGCAGAAGCAGTGTCCCCTCTCTATAGGTGGAGAAAATTCTTTTGTTCTGGGATGAGAGCTGAGGTGTTGCGAGAACTAGAGCTTTTAGTTCTCTGAGCAAAATTACATTCTTTTGTTCTGGGATGAGAGCTGAGATGTTGCAAGAACTAGAGCTTTTAGTTCTCTGAGTAAAATTGATCTGCTTTCAAAATTCAGATTTAGTTTTTCCTGGTAGATCCCTTTAGGACCAATTAAAAGTTGTTGTGTCCAAATTAGTATTTAGGAAGTATACTATTTTGAGCAATTTCACTCTCCATAGTATATAGAACTACTGTGTAACAGACTAATTGAATTAATCAGAAGCAGGTAGAGGAAGCATTAGCAAAAATTCTTCATTTGGATACTGGCTCCAGTAGTACAGTCTGCAGTAGAGCAACCTAGCATGGTGTAGAGAGGAGCTTTATGAACTAGGGAAACCTGAGAGGAGCAGAAACACACTCCAGGAGCCTGCAATTTGTGTGAAGGAACTACAGGCCGGTCAGTCTGACCTCAGTGCTGGAGAAGGTCATAGAGCAGATCATTTTGAGTGCCATAACATGATATGTACAGCACAACCAGAGGATCAGGCCCAGCCAGCATAGGTTTAGAAAAGACAGGTCCTGCTTGACAGACTTGATCTCCTTCTATTACAAGGTGACCCTCTTAGCAGATGAGGGAAATGCTGTGGATGTTGGCTTCCTGGACTGTAGTAAAGACTTTGACACTGTTTTCCATAGCATTCTTCTGGAGAAACTGTCTGCTCATGGCTTCAACAGGTACACTGTTCACTGGGTAAAAAACTGGCAGAATGATTGTTCCCAAAGGCTGATGGTGAATGGCATTAAATCCAGCAGGTGTCTAGTCACTAGTGGTGCTCCCCAGGGCACCGTATTGAGACCAGTCCTGTTTAGCATCTTTACTGATGATCTGGACAAGGGGTTTGAGTGCACTGTCAGTAAGTTTGCAGATGACAAGTTGAGTGGGAGTGTTGATCTACTGGAGGGTAGGAAGGCTCTGCAGAGGGATCTGGACAAACTGGGTTGCTGAGGCAAATTGTATAGGGTTCAATAAGGTCAAGTGCCTCTCTTGCTCTTGTGGTGGGTTGACCCTGCCTGGATGCCAGGTACCCACCAAAGCCACTCTATCACTCCCTTCTGCTACTAGGCAGGGAAGAGAAAATACAATGAAAGGGTCTTGAGTAAAGATAAAGACAGAGAAAGAGATCACTTGCCAAATACCATCATGGGCAAAACAGACTTTGCTTGGGGATATTGAATTTATTACCAGTCAAAATCACAGCAGGATTATGAGAAGTAGAACAAATATTAAAAAGAACTTCCCCCCCATCTGTATTTCATGAGCTCTACCTTCTCCTACCCAGTAGTGCAGGGAGACAGGGAATGGGGCTATGGTCAGTTCATCACAGTTTGTTTCTGCTGCTGCTCAGGGAGAGGAGTCCTTCCCTTTCTCCAGTGTAAGGTCCCTCCTATGGGAGACAGTTCTTCATGAACTTCTTCAATGTAAGTCCTTCCCACAGGCTATAGTTCTTCATGAGCTGCTCCAGAATTGGTCCCTTTCCACAGGACGCAGTCCTTCCATAACTACCAACTCCAGTGTGGGCCGACAACAGGGTCACAAGTCCTACTGGGAAACATGCTCCAGTGTGGGCTTTCCACAGAGTTACAGCCTTCTTTCAGGCATCCACTTGCTCTGACGTGGGTCTCCTCCACGGGCTGCAGGTTGGACCTCCACACCCCCATTGACCTCCATGGGCTGCAGGGGAATAGGCTGTTCCACCATGGTTGGCAACACAGGCTTTAGGAGACTCTCAGCTCCAGCAGCTGGAGCACCTCCTCCCTCCTCTTCACTGACCTTGGTGTCTGCATAGTTGTTCTTCTCACATATTCTTGCTCCTCTCTTCTCTAAGCAGAATTACACGTCTTCTTAAATATGTTATCACAGAGGCGTTACACCTGATCTGATTGGCTTGGTGATAAATCCATACAGGAGCCATCTGGCATTGGCTCTGTCATGACATGGGGGAAGCTTGTAGCAGCTTCTCACAGAAGCCACCCCAGTAGCCCCTGCCCACCAGCAAAACCGCATAAACCAAATATAGCTCTCTATCTGAAAGGAGGTTGTAGCAAGGTGGGGGTTGGTCTCTTCTCCCAAGTAATAAATGAGGAAATGTTCTCAAGTTGTGCCAGAAGAGATTTAGACAGGATACTAGGAGAAAATTTCTTCATGAAAAGGATTTTCAAGCATTGGAACAGACTGACAAGGGAAATGGTTGAGTCACCATCTCTGGAGCTGTTTAAAAGGCAAGTAGATGTGGCACTCAGGAACATGGTTTAGTGGTGGACTTGGCAGTTGATTGTTGGACTCAGTGATTTAAGGGTCTTTTCTAACCTAAATGATTTTATGATTCTACTAGACCAACAGTTCCAGATACCACAAGTATTTAGTTACTGATGGAACAATCATGCCACATGCATAATTGCAGGTTTGTCAGCTCTTCTCCACCATAGTGTGCTAGTACCTAGAAAGGTTGTCAGAATGATAGCCTCTATCCTAAAACAGCTGAGATGTGTAATGAGATGCTGATGGTGACCTAAAATTCTGTTTCCCACCCAATGCAGCTCTGTCTTTCTTAAGCTTAACATACTCTGCAGTAAACATGTCAGCCTCTACAAGATTCAGTCCTTTCATTTTATTATTAATAGCTAGTTAATTGTTGATTGGAAGATTTACTGGAGTTTCTACTGATACGTATTTTATGTTTCAGTATGTGTATATGTTAGCGTTATGTACAAGGGATGTGACCTTACTCACTACCCAAAGTGAACTACAAGATTATACTGCATATGAGCACTTTAAGAAATCTGGTATAATTGATTGATGTTTGTGGTTTTTCCTTGCAACCACTTTTCCCAAAAGGATGAGGTAACAGAGAAAGATAATGTAGAATTGTTCTATGAAACATGATAGTTTGCTGTAAATATTTGACCTTTCCATCATTTAAGCAATAAGACACTCCAGGGTGTGCTGTTGAAGCATAATATTAACACAATTCACCTACATTGAGTTAAGTATGCATGCAGATATCATACAGTAATGGGCACCCTGGAGTGTTTTATGAAAGTATAAAATACCAGATAAATTGTTAGAGGGGACTTCTTATGTCTATAATTTTTTAAAAATGATCAACACAAAGTTATAGTTAAAACCAAAACAAACAAGAAAACCCACTTAACCATGAACAGCTCCTAAACAAATCCAAAGATTTTCTAATTATTATTATTTATATCTATTTGTTGGTATTCAAGGCCAAATTATCCTAGGAAATGTTGCCACAAAGTCTAGTATAAATATATAGTAGTAAAGAACACTTGTCTGGAGAGAGACTGAAGCAGATGAGCTAGCTAGTTTTGTATATAAGTGTGATTTCTAAATAAGATTAAAGACATATGCAATCACTTTGCTACCAGGTTTGTGTATTCTCAAACTACTCAGTACCTCTGTAACATTGACTTATTACTTCCCAGTGCTTTGACACAAATGTATATTTTTATCTCTTCCTTAAGTTTTAATATGTCCCTTGCCACCATTAGTTGATAAACTCCTTTTTCATTTTGCCCCTTTTCCATACTCTTTTCATGTATGAATTTCCCTTGCCTCTTTATCTTCAGTAAATGCCTTAATAGGATTTACAAAGAAGAAGAATTTATAGAAAAACATCATCTAATAATTTAATCTGAAATCCTGCTATGTAGACCTGATTTATCTTGTACTTTCATGCTGAAGCCATTCTCCTATTAGTAGACCTAGTTTCTTGGGGAGTATGATATAACAAATTACAAAGGTAGTTTGGATCTTGTAAATATAGGTAGAAATGTTTCCAAAAGAACAGAAAGACAGTAGGACATCTGTTGTTAATCTATCATATGAGTTTTTGTGTGCTCCTGTGTGATGTCACAGCCTCTCCCTCAGCCGTGTGTCTAGTAGTCTGTATATAAAAAACATTCTGCAGTTTAGCAGTATGGAATTAGCTCTCTCTTTAAGCTTTGAATGCTCCCTTTTGACGGTTGATTCTCTGAACTATACTACTTGAACTGTAACTGTAAATTTTCTATTCTCTTTAACCATTTCTTGGGATGTTAATATTAATGGTGCTAAAGGAAAATTCCACAGGAATGCACAGAGAGAATTGCCACTTGGGTGCAATATAGCACAACATGCTACTGTGCAGCTTCTGAACAGGACAAAGATAAGGGAAGTGCCATGTTTAAAGCTGGATGAGGAACCCAAAACTGTCTTTGGGATTATTGACCACTGCACCAGAGCAGTCTATGTGCAGATTTTTGAGCTTCTAACCACCTTCCTATAACGCTATGTGCAGTTCACAGATCTAAACAAAAAGGCATGTGCAGTGGAGGCCTCACTAGTTAAGAAACATTTGCAGCTAGTGGTCTTGCCAATCAGCACAACTTCGTTAACAAAGGAATAGATTATATGTGTCAGGCTGTACTGTGTAGACTCTCCTTATCAAAAGGACTTCAGTTTCTGTTGTTATTTACCATGTCCTGCCTGTCTGGCACAGTGTTGGTGCAGAATGAGTTTTGTAACCTAAAGGTATATAAATGTGGGGAGAATTCATTTCAGCAGCGTGACACATTGCTGCTGCACTGTGTTCTCTCCTGGAACTGCAGTAACACTCTGCTGCATTCGTGATTCCATCTAAATTGTATTCTGGTCTTTCTTGGCAACACCGTTAACTTTGATGAAAAAGCAGTTTTCTGCAACACCAAAATTGCTGTTCTCTTCAGAAAGATCTGTGAGACAAACCTTTGTAAAATGCATGCCCTGAATGAGATATCATATTAAATAGTATGTTGAATGAAGAACACATGCATACATGTATGTACAGCTACCAGAAAACAGTTTCTGAATAAGAAAACTGCAGTTAAGTTTAATGTTGTTTATATAGTCATAATTTATCTTCCCAAATATATGCACAACCTTTCCATGACCTTTAAATTCCTGATCACGTGCAGGTGTGTTTTTGGGGGACAGTGGAGATAGAGGAAATGTTTCCTTGATTTGTGTACAAAAATAGTACAAGATACCTTAAACATTATGGAAGTATAGCTGTAAGACCTTTGTGCAGGTTATATGTACGCATAAGTGAAATGTATGCAAGTTGGGAAACTTCAAACAACATAGAATCTGAAAATTACATGCTAGTGAACATGTAGTCTATTCTGCTAGTACACAGAATATATTAACTTTTGTTCTTACTTAACTAGTGCTCTGAAGTAAAAGCCCAAGCAGGAGAAAAGTTTAGGTTGGGACTGTGAAGCTAGAGACCACAATGTGTCTGGTTACCTAAAATGGCTGCAAAAATTATAAAGCTAGTGAAACAGATATAATAAATGGGCTGAATGCTGTGGAATTAAATTTCAAAAAATACTGTGATATATCAATGACTGAATCTGGGTTATAAATGGTATTAATAGATATATATATTTGTTGCAGAACCGACCCCTATCCAGGTCAGACGTAAGCAAGAAAAGTGTTAATTGTCTGGAAAAAGTAGGAAGGTCTGACTCAAAGCAAATAATTACAGGGACAAGACCTCTTTAAATAAGAATGAGAATGAAGATAAACATTAAATTTTATTACTAAGTGATAAATGACTTATGATTGATTCAATTTTCACTGCAGTCACACATTTCAAAATGTCACATTTACACTCAAATAACCTTTCCAGGAAGAATCTGTGCAGGGATGTATAAATATTTTGTTAAATGGTCTTGTGCTTCACTAAGTTCTCTCCATTTGCAATTCATTATTTTGCTCATTTAAATGGCAAGTGGTGTACTAGCTTTTTTAACAAAACCAAACAGAAGTCCTCTGTCTTTTAAGATATGAAAATGACTTCTTGGTCTAATATAATTAAACCAGACTAAAAAAAAATAGAATTTAGATTCTGAAATATTTTCAAATGGATTTTTTTATTTGTTATTCAGACCATCTAACAAAGGTTTTTTTCAGTTGGTTTCTGTTCTTTGTTTTCGTGGGGTGTTTTTTTTTGTTTGTGGTGATTGTGTTGGGGTTTTTTTTAACCTGAAAGATAATGAAGAATTCTTTCAAGGAAATGATAGGATTTAAATTTAAAGTTATGTCACATAAATACATTTGAGTAATTTAAAGAAGCCTTTCAGCTTGCATGAAAATTTCTTACCATCTTATGATGGCATGTCACTGAAAGGTCATACAGTCATTTAGTTCTACTTTCTCTGACAATTTTTCAACATTATGTTCCATCAACCTACAATATTCAGCACCACAGGGCACTAAAATAATACTGAAGAATAATGTACTGGGCAGGGAGAGGGGAAGGAGAGGAGAAATGTGCAAAGTAGTACACTATTTTTGTTTCTTCCTGTGGTGCTCATTTGCTTGTTAGCAACAAATCTCTCACTATGCTTGCAGAGAATTTTTAGTGTGAAGTTTTAAAAACAGTATTATTTTACAGAGGCAGCAAGCTTCATATTTTCAGCAATGACAGAAATAAACTCATAGATTTTGAGAGAGAGAGAAAGGCAAGTTAGGCAAAATGTTCTGCCTGCCCTTCAGGTAGTTGCCAAAGAAGTGGTGAAGCATTGCTTTCTTTAAGGCCTATAAATTTTATATTTCAGTATAGAGTTTATGAAGCAAGACATTTTTATCCATTCTTCTTGGCAAGCACCTTAAAATGTTTTAAGGGAGAAATCATATTCTTAGAGGAAAATACATATACCTGAATTAATCCCACGTATTTGTCCTACAACCATGGTGCAATTGATAGCAGCACAGAGCAAGGAAGAAAATTACATTTGATGAAACATGTCCTAGAGGTGTGGTTTTTGCTCCACTAACTATAAAGGAAGACTGGATGACTAGCTCAGGTGAGAGACCAAATATAAGGCAAGATGAACTCTAGTCCTTTATCTTATGGCCTTATAACTGGCTAATCACTTAAAAAACCTGCACTAAGCAGTCACCACCAGCAAATAAACTCTTAAGCCCCAAACCCCAAGCACCATTTGTACAGAATTGTAGAAAAGATCAAATAATTTTATTTTAGGCTCCAGCAAGCCCGGTATAACTGGGAAAACAATTCTGCCAGCCAGACCGGCTTGTCTGATATTTATACAACTGCCAGTGGAACAAAAATATGATGATGGCTCTTTTCATAATATAATTAGTGAGAAACAGTCAGTAAATTGCTGAAAAAATCTTCTGTCACAGTAGTGCATAATCAGCCTAATAAAACAGGTGGCATTTGGACTATTTTCTGTGGGAGATGGATACAAGGAGAGAGACTGATGTAACATGAGATAATATGCACAATGATGATGATGATTTAGCACATTGTGCGTTTGCTGTAATTACTTGGTACTAGTACTGTGTTGTATCAAACCAATGCTGCCTCTTTATATAGGTTTGAGAAACTCCTGTTTTTATTTTATTTTTGAATTGCTGCTAAAATTAAACTTTGATAGGTGTGTAGTAATCTTGCTTTACATACCATTTTTGGATTCCAGAACAATTGATAAATATTGGGGTTTGTAATTTACAATTTACTCTTTTGGATACCAGTGTATTTATTTCACCATGTGGAAAGGTCATGGAGATGAAATAGAAAAGAGATGATGGCAGCCCTTATAAAGCAACTATTTGGTCAAAGATAGTAATTGGCATTGAATTCTGTCTAATCACTGATGTTAGTGCATGCATGCATACTGCTTCTATTTTCTGTCAGTGCAGAAAAGGCAGCACAGTCCTCATAAATTTTTATGGGCTGTTTAAAATACCAGGTTTTCTGATAAATGTATCAAATTACTGTACACGACTACCTTTGCTCTTGATGTTCTTTTGATAGCTTGTTTGATTTATTTGGGGTATTTTTCCCCCTATTTGATGAATTAAAGTGGAAATTATTTGGAGGGAGTTGTTTGTTTCCTTATTTCTTTCTATTCCAAATTATTTTAGCAGAATTCAAGTAAAATATATCTGAGTCGGAATAAGACTAGAAATATGGGAGCATGATAAAATGCAATCTCCCATAACTATTCCAAATTATTTTAGCAGAATTCATCTCCCATAGAACAATACTAAACAAATATTTCACATGTTTCACAAAACAAATGAAATGGATAAAAACCCCAATTGTCTTTAGTCTAGGATTTCACAAACACAGCAATTACAGACTCATATTTGCCTCATGGAATGTATGATGCTTTCCACCATGGATTTTAGTCTGCATTAATCAAGCTACAGTTTAGCCATCAGTTTCTCCTATGTTTTTCTGTTAGTTGCAATTATTTTCCTTAGAAGATAAATTTATATTGTAAATTTGTTTTCTTCACTGGAAATAAACCTGCAGACCTTAGGAGATGGCAAGCAAACATAGGCTTCCCATTTTGCCACTAAAACAGAAGTTACTTGATCAATCAATGTATGTGTCTGTGAGTCTGTGTATGAAAACTACTTTTTTTCTGATAAAGAGGGAAAATTTGACAGCCTAATACATCTACACAAGTCTCTGTCTATGTGGAGGGTTTTTTTTTCTGGGGAGAGCTGAATTTTATGTCTCAGTTGTATTTCCTTCACATAGGCATCCAGTTTGCTCTAAAGTTTGTTCCTCAGGATTACTTCCTCTGAAGTCTTCAGGAGTGGTTGAAATGCAAGACGGTCAGAATAGCTTGTGGAAGTAGACCAAAGCAAAACCCAGTATAAGATGCCCTCATGAAATAGTAATCGTAAGATCCAGTGGCTGAGAGCAGGGCTCTCACATCAGGTTAAGACACTACCGGGACTGTGTTTGTGTTTGTAGTTGTTACCTTCAACAGCAGAATGGAAGTGTGGAATCTGCATGCATAAAACCCTGTAGTGGCCTGGGACCTGTGGGGCCAGAGCCTAGTTCTGGTCTGGGTGTTGCTGACCACTCCAGCTGCTGGGGGTGAGTGACTATCAGCTGCCCAGGGTAAGCTGGGTCTGTGCAGCACCATCGGTTGCATGGACCATGCTGGGGGAAAGTGCATATATAAACTCAAACAAGCCCAAGTCTGGGGAGGAAGAAATCACTGTCACCCTGCTTATTCCGGACAACAGGAAAAAGAAACCCTAACCAATAACTTCTTCTGACAAAGACCTTGTGTGTGACCTCCTCTATTTCCCTCAGTGCTGTTGTATGAGAAAGACTGAAGCTACTCACGGGAGGATCAGGAAGGGCATTGCAAGGGTGATCTTAGTACCAAGAAAAAGGAGTCTGTATTAGCAGTACTTGTATCTTGCTTTTAAAGGGGATTTATCATAAAGGATATTAATGAAGCTTTCCTGCTGCAGCTGGACTGTGAATATTGGTGTTACTGGCCCAGCCATAACTGTTGTAGTTTTGTTAATTTACTGATACTTTAATTAGGCTGAGAATGGTTTGTGATTTTTTCCCCCGTATACATAGTGTTTTCCCTTTTTGTGAGTAACAAGATTCTGAGAATAACATTATTTAGTCTAGTTGCTTTAGGTTTAACTAAAAAGTGAAGCATTCTGATTTATATTCTAATGAAATCTGACTTTTGCGTTTAAAAGGGTTTTCTGTGCTCATTATATGAAAATGAGTGATATAGATCTTTTTCAGGCTTCTGAGTCCCATTGTTATAATCATGCAAAGATCCAATGAGACTTATCCATTGTTCCACATCGATGTGTGTGTCCTCTTGAAGTGTGATGTCCTTTAAAGGAAGAGAAAAATTGTCTCATATTAGAATAGTTCAGTGAGATTTTATAGTTTAGTATATTTTCATATGATTCACTATGATTTCACTATGATTTTCATATTCCTCTGTCTAGAAAATGTAATACATTCAGGCATCCTGAAAACTTATCAATCTGCCCTTAAATGTTCTTCTGAAGGAGGAGAACTGCATTCAGTATTCTGAAACAAGGAATGGTAATTACACTTTCCTCTCCTGGAACAGGCAGTTGCTTCCTTTTTTGTCCTGCAGTACTATAAGAAGTCACATTTTCAATCTGTGCAGGTCTGCATCTTGCTTCTCTTTGGCTTTGCATTTATGGCATCTTACAGAGGATATTAACATTTGGGGTGCAAGAGAAGTTGCTTTCTCTGGAAAGCTGTTTTTTTGTCTTTCCTGTTTTATAAATACTGACTTAACATAAAGTAGATCTCAGGAAGAGGACTTAGTTACCACGGAAAGTGCAAGTTTATCAACAACGTTGTGATTGGTTTATTTTTTATCAATTTATTGCCAGTATTTATACAGTATGTTTTTATGTATGTATAGAGAGAGGGAAGCTCCCTACCGTGTTTAAACAAGGAAACAAATTGCCAAAAGCTGGTATGAAATATTTCTCATGAAGATGATGATTTTTGTATTAGAATGTATTAAGGGGGAAAGGCAATTACTTTCAAATTTATTTTCTATAAATGAATTAAACCTTTTGGGGTATTACCTGGATATTACTCCTTCTCCTAGTAATTATGGCCTCAACCTCTTGAATCAGTCTGAAAACCCTCAAAGGAAGTCTTTTTCTCTTACTAGGAAATACCAGTCTAGATTATTTTCACTAGAGCATATCTGCTTAATATTCTACAAAAATAAGCTTTGGTAGAGAATCTGCTACTGTGAAAATTTCATGTAGAGGATTTGTCAATAGTTAAGCCCACTTTTGAAGAAAAAATCCATTTGTAAGAGGTAAGTAAAAAAATTGTCTTGGGAAACATGCAATTTGCCTGAAAACTGGAGCAGGGAGGAGTTGTGTGTGTCTATATCATCATAATACAGTTTATTATTTCTTTTTCAATATTGTGACTTTTTTATTTTTCCTTAAATAGCATATTGTTCAGGTACTGTTGGGGCTTTGTTGTGTTTTAAGAACTGTTTCCCTGAGTGCATTCTTGAACTCATCAGTCTGAACTTTCTCAGTCTTAATTGTAAGTGAGTTCATGGCAGTGTGGCCTTTGGAACAACAGCTTACTGTGACTCATAAATCTCAGTATTTATAATAGCTTGATGTATGTGAATGTCCTTCATTCCTTAACAAATCCTTGTCAGAACAGTTCTGGAAGCAGCCCTCGATTCTGATGAAGAGAGTGACTAAGCTGAAGCTGAGGATTGAAAACATAGTGTCATTTCTATGACAGCAGCTGAAGAAAAATAACTCATAATCCTAAATGTTTGCTCATTGGACACTTATGAAGGTTTCTTAGTGACTGTATGAAGGTTATGACTAATTTCTGTCTTGCAGAAGCAGTGGCTTTATAGATGTTCTTCTGTGGAAAGCAGGGTGAAATGCTCTCTTTAGACAGAGATACTTAAAAACTGGAAGAGGAACCATCTGATCTAGGTGGTCTCCTAGGTAAAGGTGACTTTTCAGTGGTACTGAAAATGTGAGGATAGACAATGAAGTAACTTACAGACTCTTGACTACTAGACTCACCCCCACTCCCAAAACAAAACAGTAGGAAGAGAAAACAAAATTGTGACTTTTCCATTGCAGTTTGTTTCCCTAAGAAGGATCTTGTAGACATGTCTACTCCACATGAATCTGTCTGTTCATGTTGCTATTAATTTTCATGGCAGAATTGGTCACATTCTACAAATTTTGTAAGTGATCTAAATTTATCTAGAATGATTTGACAATTAAGCTATTCCAGATGGAGCAGGTGATAGTTATTGCAAGCTTTTAGACTCAGCTTTTTCTGACCCATAATGTCAAATTAATTTTTTCTTGCTACTGGTTTAATGGCTTAATGACTTAGAATTTCAAGAAGAAATGGGAACCATTCAGATCCTGTATAGATAAATGGTATTCTGCTGACCTCTAATGGAGAAGATAAATCTGAAGCTACGTCATAGCCAATTGCACATTCATAGCTCAACAGAGCAAGAAGATGTAGCAATAACACTGTGATAATACTGCCATCCTGTTAAGAACATCTATGTTGTATGACAGGATGTGAAGAAAATGATACTGGAAAATAGTTGTTCGAGAATTGACTTGTTTTGCAAACTCAGATCTGCTTTGAATTGAAAAATCTGTCCCTCCATTTCAAACTATGTAATTTTAGACAGAAATGGAGAGTTTATGTGCTTGTGTACCTGGGTGTTGTGCTAGAAAGCCCTACACTCTGTGAGCTGTTGCTGATGTGGAGTTAAATGCAAAAGAATGTAAAAGTTAGACTGCCAGATTAAGCAAAATTGTCTTCATAAGTGGTATTCAACATTTGGTGCAAAGGAATAATGTTCACCTTGGTTTGTCAGTAATTCATAGATCTAGAAATTGGTGGCAGAGATAATAACATTCACAGAGTACCAATTTTAACTTTTTAGATGTGGTGGGTTTTTTTCCAAGATCAAAAATCAATATAGTATTGTAGGGAGTTAATCCTATGGCAAGTCAGCTCCACGTTGTAGATATTTAAGAAACAGAATAACTGAGGTACCAAAAGGCCCCTCTGGAGACTGTCTAGTTGTGAGGAGTTGACCCTGACTGGTAGCTAAGCCCAGACTCCTTTTCTCATTGATTCACCCCTATCAGGTTGGAAGACATAATTGAAAGGCCAAAAAGGAGAAAATTTGTGGGTTGAGAGAGTTTAACAGGCAAAATGAAAGAAAAAAAAAGAAAAAGTGATGCAAAGGAAATTACTCACCAAGTCCCACCCACAGACTGATGCCCAGTCAGTCTCTGAGTAATTGATACCTTGAAAAAAACCACCCCTCACCCCCATAGTTTTATTGCTGCGTGACATGTTATATTGTATATAACATACCTTTGGTCAGTTCAAGACTGCTGTCCTGGCTGTTCCTTCCAACCTTTTACTCACCCCCAGACTACTTGCTGAGGGGAGAGGACAGACTGAGCAACAGAGAAGGCCTCATTACTGTGCAAGCAGAGCCCTGGTGTGTAATTAGCACTGTTTTGATCGCAGCTCTAAACCTAGCACAGTATATGCAGCTATAAAGAAATGTAACTCTATCCCAATCAGTACACTAGCCAAAACTCTGCTCAGAGCAAGAGAGCCCAGATCTAGACACAACACTGCAGATGTGTCTCACCAGTGCTAAGCAGAGGGGAAGAATCACCTCCATTGACCTGCTGGCAGCAATGCTCCTGCAGCAGTCCAGAATCCTATTGGCTGCCTCTGCTGCATGGATACATTGCTGGCCCATGGTCAGCTTGTTTCCCAGGTCTCCAGGTTCTTTTCTGCAAAGCTGCTAATTGGTATATCAGCTTTCCTTTTTAATTGGGTACAGCTTACCTGTTTTATGCCAATTGTTCTTGGACTGATAACCTAATATAACTCCATAAGCCTGAATTTCTTGTTAAACTCCCAGTAGCTTTTTAATCTGTTGGATGGCTCCAGCAAAATTTCCAGACCTTTAGCTGCTCCAAGAAACAGCTAATAGTTTGCCAAACAGCACATGTACTGGATGATGATGCACATAGCTGCACACCAGCCAGAGTGTGAGTAGCTATTGTCCAGTGGAAAGAAACCCTTCTTTGAAGGAGCTTCTGTGAAGAGAGCTGTGTATCATGCCCCAGAGGAAGACAGGGACTAGTGACACAGAGGGAGCTGGCAAGGTTGGGAAGATTATGTGCTGGGACACACAGTACAGAAGTCTGTTTGAAACCATGCTTCATTAGTTACTCTGCTCACAGAACAATTTGCTAAGCTTGTTGCATATATAAACATTTATTTAACTGAAACTCAATGCTCTGCTTTCACTGTGAAGGGTGTCAGTGCTTCATTGACTCCAGAAGATGGTGCTCTTTGCATTTATTTTAGAATTTATTATGCCAGAAACAATTTATATCTAATTCAGCTTTTGTTGGATTGTAAATTATTGAGGATACCTTTGTAATAGGATCAGTTAATACAGTCCTGCTCCTGAGGCTTTCACATTTACAAATAATTTGCATAACATTTCCACATGAGAGGTTAGAAAATGCACAACTTCTCAAATAATCTTGCATTAATAGAACCTGATATGTTAAGCCAATCTCAGAACATACATATTAGATTTTGAAAAGACAAAATAACATTTTATTCCATCAGTAACTGTAAAGTTTATTTTTTAACAAAAAATGTTTGTAAATTCCACTGTTGTGATGCTTCTTTAAGGAAGATATTGGGTCTTTGCTATAAATATTTATATATGGTTATAAGACCATGCACGAAATATGCATATAGCTATCGATTCTGATGTAATGTACGAACTGTGATGTTAGAATCAGTATGAGAAATTATGCTTTGCAGTTCTGAAGTACTGCCTCAAATTTGCTTCAAACTTCACATCACAGCGTTATGCTTCTGCACTTGTAATTGATTTGCCGCTCCTGTACAATTAAAAGCAACAGAAATTTCTAGCTTTTTGTCATTCTTTTCATCCCATTTCCAGGGAAGACAATAATACAACTTGAAAAACTTTCTAAGATAGATTTTATGTGCATATTGCAGTCTGTGAAATATTGCAGGTAATTCACTTTGTGCAGTGTGTCAGAACAGATGACAAGCTCAAACTGAAAGATGCATTGAATTGCTGCCTACCTGTAGTCAGTAATCACAACTGTTCCTGATCAGTCTTTCAGGTACAGGTATCAGATTTTTACAATTTCTTACTTTTTGGCCATTTTGATACAGCTAATGCAGTTGTTCCATGTCTGGGGTTTGGGTGAGAAAGCAGAAAGACTTGGGAGTAGTCTAAAAAAAATTTGAAAAAGGAATACAGAGAGTGAAAAAAGGGATGTGTGCTCTATAGACTAAAAGGATGTAACTCTATAGATTAGAGAGTAGCTGAAATTGGAGGGTATGTCCCTAAATCATCTAGTCAGATCAACTGTTCAGAGCAAGGTTGATTACGATGTTGGATCTGGCTTTGTAGTTCAGTCAAGCAGTTCAGGTTTCATCCAGATCTCCCTGGGCAACCTGTTCTGTTGTTGGACAGACATTGTGATTGGAGTGATAGTGTTTGTCTTCCCATGGAACCATTATGTGTGATGGGGCCCTGCTGTCCTGGAGATGGCTGAACATGTGTCTGCCCATGGAAAGCAGTGAATTAATTTCTTGCTTTGTTTTGCTTGTGTGCGTGGCTTTTGCTCTCCCTATTAAACCGTCTTTATCTCAACTGTTGAGTTTTCTAGCTTTTACCCTCCCAATTGTCTCTCTCATTCCACTGGTGGGGGAGTGAGCAAGCAGCTGTGTGATACCTGATTGCTGCCTGGGGTAAAATCACAACAATGACCAAACAACACTTTTGGTTACTGCTTTAAAATTTAAAAAGACAGTGTGAATGTTACCCTGGATAGCCCAGGCTAACAGCTATAATCTGAAACACTACTATTCTTGTTTCAGTGGGTATGAATGAATAATCAAACATTTAGGTGCTGTTCTTACAGGTAGGTTATGCTTATCACTTATGAATAACAGTAACAGTGCCTTTTGTAAAGGCTTAGTACATCTAAGAAATTATTTCCCTCCCCCTTTTTAAAGATTATTTAATTTCCTATTGTGACCAGAAATCAGAAATTCAGAATTTAGAAATTCTAAAAATTTTTGCATGAGAATGTGTTCTATGCAATTTTCTGTGACTCAGGGTAACCTCTGGGTTGAGAACAACAGTGAAATCATAAGCTTTGCTCTACAATCACTTGTTAGTGGTTATGCTTCATGACCATCTCCAAAATGGTGTAAAATGATGTAAATTCAATCTCAGGCTCTAATGAAAACTCCTAGTTCCCTGCTTTTTAACTACTTGTATGCATATTTTTCTTTTACAAGTTTTCCAAGGTTTCAGTAGATTAACAAGACCTCTCTTCAACCTGCCTTATTTTTGTTCCACCCCACCTTTCTCCACCTTTTTTGTGTTTCGCAAAGTTCAGATGTACAACATCAGACTCATGGTCAAGATTAACCTGACTTCTCATCGTGTAAAATTTGGACTGCTTGACATACCATAGTGCATAGAACAAAAGACTAGATAATACAATCTTTGGAAAATAATTTAACCATTTATAATAGGAGCTTGAAGAATTAGAAATGAGGCCAGCAGATTGTGAGAGTTATGTTTGCATTTGAGAGGCTGGAGAAATACAGTGCTGGGAAGTCCAGTTCATTGTAGAAAGCTAGAAAATTTAGGATGGTTGGAATGAATTGTGAAAGTCTTTTGCACTTACTTTTGAGCCACTTTACCTTTAGACCCCTTTCACAGGTGCTAATTCTCATTTCAGTGTGACAGCATGCTCATTATTACTTTAAGAAGTCACCTTCTTTGTGGAAAGTGTGATCTCCAAAAGAAGTCCTAAGTGTGCCATTTTATGGTCCAGCAACCTAAAATAACTCAGAGATTGATTGTAGTGGTGTTTCACTTATCTGAATAACTATGGTCTTAAATATATTGTAGTCTATAAATAGCCTTGATTTTGAAAACAGAAACAAAACCATATTGCATTACATAGATCAAACATAATTCATGAATATCATTTGGTCTCCCAAAGTAACATAATCACCTCAAATCTTTCCAGACATATATATTTTAACAATACAGACAAATATTTCTAAAATATTATTATCTGAAGAATACTTTTAGGAACTACTGGAAACTTCAGTACTGTGTAAGAATGTTCAAAAAATCCTTCTGTGGATTGCTTAGAGAAATAAATACCTCAGAAACCATGTCTGGGGTAGCAAATTTACATAGGAAAATCTGGGTTTTTTTGCATAAATCTACAGTTAAAATAACAATGAAATTAAACTAGGTATCATTTAAATTATCTTTATAGTGCCTTTTTGTTATTCAAATTACCCATAGACAGTATAGCAGGCCAAATCAATCACAGAGGCTGTTGCATACATTTTCCTTTATTTTATTTAACTCTTTAGTGGAGTATTTTTGAAAAAGCATTAGAAATTATTAAATATGCTGCATTTAAATCTGGTTAAAATGCTCTTTAACAGCTACCAGGTTGTGTGAAAGAGAACTCCAGAAATTTCTCATAATGATTTAATGAACAAACATTGACATGCACTTTTCTTTCTCTTATTCCTCTACTCTCTAAGTCTTGGACAACCAATATTATTCTTCCTAAGTTTTCGCGTTCTTACTTCAGAAATGAATCAGTTGGTGTGAGCATTATGGAAATGGAACTAGGTGATAGATTCCAAAATGGCATGTTTACAAGGAGTTGTCAGGCCATTATTTAACCATTAAGATAATATATGTTTTCCCTCTAAAAGAAAATCACCATTTTGCATGTAGTAACTTAGATTTTTGCTGAACTTAGGGAAATGAGTCCTTCTGCAAACCGTAAAATGGGAAACTGACTTTCTCTGAAAGATGTTTCTATGGTTTTTTTTTCTGGTGCTGTGATAATATTCTCATTTTATCTTTTATATAAATCTGCAGGGGGAAAAAAAACCAAACAGAAAAACCCTCTCCAATCTCATATCCTCTTTCCTAGTTAAATTCTGAAAATTAGTTTGTTTTTACATAAAGCAGTCTGAAAACATGTGTTGAAACCAAGCTGTATCAGTAACTTAGGGAGGACATGATAGATGTCAACACTGCTCTGAGGATGATCCTTTAAAGCTTCTCTCTGGGACTGGGATTCTCATCTGACATTCCAACAACCTCCCCATTCCATACAATTGTTTGTCCTCTGAACTTCCCGTGTATTTCTTGAAAGACATTTTTCAGACAACTTGTTCTATAACACTTTACTTTTTGCATGCTAATATAATTAGTTCAATATCTTGATTCATACAGAGTTTGAGTAATTAATTTCAAACTCTGATACTTCTTTAAAAAAGCTAATTCACACAATTGCTAATTAATTATTATTCTTTGCTCTTATCTACATATAGTTACATCTTGTTTCAAACAAATTCCAGCATATCTAATAGTGCTCTATTTCAATCATTTATTTCAAATCTGTGAATTTCAATCTGCAAATGCAAATATTTTCTGCTCCTTTCTACTTTTCATTAATACGTTGAATACCAGTGGTTACAAAACCTATGCTGGCAGAACCTTACTGGATGCAACCATCCAGGTTAAGAAATATTATCGATCAGAGTTTTGAGTTAATAATAATTAATTTTTTCCACCTTTTAAGTATTTTCATTTAAAAAATCCTTGAGAGAGTCTCATGCTATAGGATCAAAATCTTTCTCATATTTGAAATATGCCACACCTATTTCTTCCCAAACTGCCAAGTTTTATTGCACAGTAGTTTCCTAGAAATTACTTTTATTAAGATGTCTGGTTGTCCTTTTCTGTCCTTGTGTCCTTTTCTTCTTCTTCCCCCTCAAAGATACTGTAAATATTTGTCTTTATCCTGGCTTTCTCCTTGTTGGTTCTACAGCTTAGCTGATAACAGCTGTGAGACAGTCTCATAGGTTTACAAAGTAATTTTTAGCAATTTTCATGGCTTCTGGCTGATTAGAGAAAATTCCCTTTATCTGAACAGTCTATACATCACTCTTTCAATATTCTGGTTTATGCTCTTATTCCTTTATTCCTGTCTGTTGTGTCAATCATCTGTTCTGTATGTCTGTGACTTAGATTCAGTCACACATAGGGATTGATGTAATAGAGGACACAATATATTTCCTTTAACCAGTGAATGAAGCATATTATTCCAGAGTCAAGTTATGGTCACAGGTCCCCAAAATGGAGTATTAGATTTTACAATTTTTTTAAGTAAAAGCCCCTCTTTTGCTAGGCTTTAGGTCCTGCCCTTTTGTTCCAGCCTTTGCACAGATCTTTCCAGTCTTTTACTGTCCCATTTTGAGCCACAGTTCCAATTGTCACAGTCTGAGCCCTTTTTTTTCTTTCTTTTTCTGAGACACTTGTCTATGACATACCATGAAGTTCTCTACAATATATGCATTTCTGAAGTGGAGGTAAACTTGAGCCCATCTTTTCCTTTGGAATCTAGACTTCTGCTGATTCTTTGTCATTAAGAAATTTGAAGGAGTTTATAGTAATTCTGGAGAACTAATTTTTGAACACTACAAGTACTGGTGACCAAATATCACTTCAAATGAACTCCTTTCGTCTGACTGTTTTTCTCTGGTGTAGACGAATGCAAATCCAATTCTTGACTCTTCAGAAGGCAAATGCATGCTTCTAAGCTCTTTTACTTCTGTATTTTACTAATTTTCTTTGAAGGAACTTCCATGTGGGGGAAAAAAGAAATGGTGGAATCAGTAATTCATTGAGAAAACACCATAAATCCACTATCCAGGCAATGTAAAACTTCATCTCATTATCAGCAGAAAATGTCTTTCAGCTGTGCTTGTTATCTTGCTTCTCAGTCATGTAATTAGCTTTTTCATAGCTAAAATAAAAATTTTTAAAACCCAAAACAAATGCATACGTACAGTCTCTTTTTTAAATTTTGATTTTCAGATAATTTGTCATCACATTTCTGTTACCATGGAATAATGTACTCTCATTTTCATTGGATTTCCTCTTGTTGCTAAGGAATGTTTAAATATTTTGTCACCCTATTCATCTTTTAAGTAACATAAAAAGTTAATAATATAACTCCATCTTGTAGGGTTAGGTGAATATAGTTGTATTATAAATGAAGAATTCTCATGGTATGGTGATAACACTAAGCAAATATTGAGAAATTATTTTATGCTTTTTGTGTTCAGTGAAATACTTCAAATAAGACCTGAAGATGGACAGTGAATGTGGAAGATATGAAGAAACTCTACATGCACAAAACCCTTGAAAATAAACCCAAGCACAAATTGTCAATGAATCAGGTAATATATCAGACTATAGGAAAGTGTGCTTGCAGTAGGAATGAATTAGGGAACCATGCTAATAGTATTTCTGAACTTCTGAGTGTTTAGTTTTGAAACTTTCTGTACAGGATTTTTTGAAATAATGTGTTTTACAAGTTAGTGTACTTACATATTGCAGAATTTAATTCATGTTCAAAACAATTTTCATACTGTGAATGCCAATATGGCTTCTGATTCCAGCATTTATTTTGCCATTATTATATCTTATGATTTCAATACAAATGAGTTACAAGCCAACTGCCTTGAATAAGAAAGAAAATGCCATGCATAATGGGAAAAGAAGAGATTTCTGGGATGTTAAATGAAAACTTTCACTAGAAAGATTTTTTTTTCAGAAGAGATAGTGAGAATTTGCTCTAAAAAGTTTAATTTCTGTAAAATCTTTCTGTGTAGCTGTTGCATGAATATTCGGCTCTCTTCTGGAGAAAGTAAGGTTATTGTTTTTCTCAACTCTGTATTCTCTTAACTTGTATAGTAAGATATGTCCTGTCTCATTACACTTTCATAGATTGCAAAGTATTTTCCAATGCTTATAATATGAAGTAATTGTCAGATATAAATAGGAGCATTAAATGTTTGTTTCTGCCTAATAATTCTTAATTTTGAAAGATATAAAGAAATAGAAAACCTTCTAAATGTTATTGTTTGATTTTAAGCTTAAAAGAAGTTTAAAAATTGACATGGAATAGCCCAATATTTCTCTTGTAGTAAGAACTGATTAAGTTATCAAGGACCATTTCTTTCATGCCCTTAAACATACATGTGCAATATTTGTCCCAAAGAAATTTTGAAAGAAATAATGCTGCTGAGCTTATAGTTTTTTCTCTTTTCCATATTTCTTGGTGCAGTACAAAGTTGGAAGTGTTGAATTGATGTGAGGCCAGGTTGGTTTTGCTGCCTTTTAAATGAAACATTTTTTTGTCATCTGTCAGTGACAACTTCCTGACATGAAAACTGTCATTAAGATGTTTTCCAAGTAGAGCTGGAGAAAAGCAAAGTAACCATCTTTAAAAAGCAAATATGAGTGTCAGAAATATAAGACAGTTCTCTTCGTTTTCATTTTCACGTCTTGTCCAATGTATCAGTGATTTCCCCTTAGATGCAGAGAACTTCTCTGGGCATACATATATCTCAGAGGTAGAAACTGGATTGGTATAAAGGCATGCAGGGTTCTGGAACAGATGCTCTGTGGTTATGTAGAGACCTCTCAAGTCAAGAAATGGGATCCAGTGGGTTATTTTAATGCTTAGTTTTTATATTATCGTTGCTCTACCCTAATTTATTAATATTTCATAAAAAAATCCAAAAGAAGACACTTTATATATTGTTCATGTTCATACATATAGAAGCACTGGATTCAAGAAGTTGATGTGTAAGGATGGTGTCCAAACATCTACAAAATGATTAGTGTATTAATAAATGTGTTAATGAAGTAAGCAGCAAGACTGCAATTGTGCTTCCTTCAACTGTATTTCTTATCTACTGGTTGAACTGGTGCAGGGGAGAGAGAATATATTCTGTATGTTCTTTTTTTTTTTTCTTTTTTGAGAGTGGGTAATCTCTCTCTCCTGGTGTTAAAAGGACTATGTTTAGTAAATGGAATTAAAAAATGAAGTTTTGATCTGTGGCACCATTGTATGTGTTTATTAACTATCATGCCCTTATGCTCTCTATTCTTTATTTTCTGCTAGTCATGTTATGTATTTTTGACCTAAAAGGCAATGCTTTCTGTGACTAGGCCAGCAGCACAGGGAAGATGACATGAACACAGTCACAGCAATTAGGCTTAGAACAACGAAGCATTCAGTAACAAGGTTTTGCTAAATAGGCTGTAAACCAGCTGTTGCATCATCACTGACATAATGTTTCAATCTTTAGAGTAGCAGGCAGTACAGGGCAAACTGGCAAAATTAATCAACAAGTAGATAAGATTTACCAATCTGTGACTGTACAGTTACTACCTTGTTATTTTACTCAAAACCCAAAGAAATATTTCATTTTCAAAAGAAATTTTATGTGTCTTGTCTGAGGCACTGTGCTTTCAGTGGTGAGCATTTTAAACAATATTGGTTATGTCTTAGTTAACATGAAATATTAGTATATTTTTTACTCTTTCTTCAATAACTAAAGGCAATGACAAACTTAATGAAACAAGGCAATAGGCTTCTATTAGCAATTTTCAAGGTTTCTCCAAATCACTAACTCATTGTGTATTTTTTTAACACCAGTTAAAACAGAGTGATGATAGTTTGCACTAGTCAGCACCAGAAAACTACAGTTTCTCTACCATTTAATGACTATATTTTTAAAGATAGGGTGAATGTCCAGTGATACCCGAAGCTAAAATATGTGAAGTTGGACGTCTGAATTCAGTGCAAGCAACAACAGTATTCAGCTGTCACCTACTGGCTCACATTTTGGAGCCATCATAATCTCAAATCTGTATAACCTGCTGTCTTTGGTGTTGCAGGCACATAAAATTTTACTTGACTTTAAAGATTATTTGCCAGATTTTATGAGATAACTCAGGTGTAGCTGGTACCTGTCTATTGTCTTTTTTTTTTTTTTTCTGGGGGGGTGAAGTATGTGTTTAGGGGTCATTTTAAATCAAATCTGTAGTGCTTACATCATGTCAATAACAGAAGGCCTATTTCAGTCCAGGTCTTTCTTAGATTATTGTCTTTTTTTCCTTAAGGTATAAAAGCAAATGCATTTGCAGCAAATTTACCTGTATACAGGTGAATAAAAAGCTTATAATTTTATTGCTATAGTGAAACCACTAAATTTCACAAAGGTGTATGCAGGATTTCCAGGAGGTAGGTAGATTGTATAAACCTCTTTAAAAATAAGGCAACTTCATGGAAGTATTAGGCTAAAGAACTTCAGTGGCCTAAATCAAGGACTCTGCTGTAAGTTTTGCTTTAAGGAAAGCTTAGGAGCTTTTTGGAATTTCATTCATCTTCTTTGCCGGAGCCTTTTCTGAGCCTAAGCACTTCTTTGGACCTCACAGGCTGGTATTTATCCACTATCAGAAAACTAAGACACTTTTTAACACAGCATGGTGTTACAATATTAGGTTGTATTTGTTGTGATAAAAATCAGAGGTCAAATCAAGTGACTTCTTTAATTGCAAAAACTGTGAAGGAGAGCAAAAGTGTATGGGTAATTTGATAACCATTTTATCATAGCTTTCAATATCTTTGCATTTTAAGCATTTGTGACATTCTATTGTAAGTATCTGAGAAAGCTGTCAAGAAGAAATTTCTGTAGTATGACTTCTTTTAATAGTGTTTTCAGTGTAGTATTGTGTATATCATCCATCTTGAAACAGGTAAACAACCTATTGACTTTTAATTAGGAGACATCATGTAAAGACCTTCCAAATCATAGCTATCTCACAGCAATAATTCATCATTAGTTTTTTAGTCTTGACAGGCACAGCAGCCTTGTTGGTAATCTCATGTTGTAGAATCAGTAGCTTTTCCTTACAATCTGAGTTAAATATATTTAGGGGTGGGGTGAGGGTGTGTGTGTGGGTTGGTGGCAGTTGTGTTTATGAATGTTTGAAGTATACTTTATATTTCCTGAAATATTTTAAGTGAAGTTTTATTTTGAGTTATTATATGGTCTGTGATAGGAAGATAAATGTGTGTGCAGTCACATGATATATCTCAGAAATGAGAATATAAGAACAGATCACTGGAAAAAAAAAATCCTCCTCTTCAAACCTTATTAAGAAATTAATCCAAACTTCAGTCATGGCATAAAATCTGGAAATAATTTTAGAGACTTTATAAAACAACAAACCAATAATTTCCTACTTATGAATCCATTTCTTTAACAGTAGAAAAGTACTTGTATTGTTTTCTTTTTTATGCAAGTTTTATTTGCTATGAATAATTTAAATACACAATATTAACATCTGAGGAAAGATGGGATGTCAGTGGATGTTTCAATACCTGATGAATTAAAGTGAAGTCAATCTGCACATACCTACGAGTGTACAATGCCAATTCTGAAAGCTTAATTAAACTAAAATTAGAGGAAACCTTTTTAACATTTGCTTTGGTCTTATTTTTAGTGATAAGACTATTGCAATTAAGATGAGCATATTCCTATGTGTTCTAATTATTTGCAGGATATTTTGTTCTAAAGGTTCAAATCTTGACGAATCAGATAGAATAAATTTATGCACAAATCATATGACTCCCTTGGAATGGAGAAGGAAAATATACATTCAATGACTAAATGATGGCATATTACTACTACTGAAATTTCTATATGATTATTATTGGAAGGGCACAGTACAAAGTTTTGTGAATGGCCTACGTTGTCCTTTTTCAAAGGCCTTTTATATTTTGGGATTATTTTTTTCTATCTGTCCTCTGATCTGATGTGTTAGTTCTCGTCAGAGGTGTTTCAGGGATATATGGTATTAGCTCCATTTTATCACGTAAAAATGATATAAAATTTCTCAGAAATTACAAATAGCATATGTACAGAATTAATTTCATTTAAAAGGGGCTGGTTTGAGAACATTCTTGTGGTAGAGGAAGTTCATAGGCAGTTCTGGCTGAAGGGTGTTATCAGGAAGGAAAAATGGGAAGAGTGAGCTCTGATTCACTAGTGTCTCGGAGCTCATTGATCTTTCCTTATATACCTGTTGGACCACCCATTCTATTTTCTACTTTCCTGATGATGAAGCAGAACTATTTGGTGATTTCTGGATAAAGAGTTGAAAATGGGAAGATTCCATGACTGGATTCTTACATGGCAGCCAAGCACCACTAAATGCAAGCATATTCATAAATAACAGTGGCAATCTTCTCTGTATTCCCTGCCTACAATGGGAAGATATGTTGTGCATATCTAATATCTATCTCCAATATTATATTTTTAATATATAGTATTCTATTTAAAAGGTCTAAAAAGTTATTTTGAATGAAATCAACATTAGTCTCATGTGCCAAGAGAGAAAGAAATATGTTTTACTTACCTTGAACTCTTCATTCCATTTTTCCATGATGCATTTAAAGTGATTGTCATGGCTTTGGGCAAAGTTTTTTTGTGGAAGGATAGGTTTTTTTCATAAACTGGCTTTTCCTTGTTTTATTGATCCTTATTTGCTGTGGTAGGGGTGAGGGCTATCACATTCTTTGACCCAGGATGTGATGTGAGGATGTTTGTTTTTACACACAAATATACTTGTTGTGACAGATGGAATAACTGAACCTCAAATGCTTAAAATAGTATTTTTTGGCAAATTTGGGATTTATTTCAGATACAATTTTTTTCCTAGGTGAATGATACTGAATTTGTGGCTCAATTTCAATCTGCATTAGGATAGTTGTGATGGCATAAATGAAATTTATTCCAGTGTAAGGAGGATTTTAGGTATTACCTGTTGGTCTGTACTCATCTGTCTTAGGGGGAGGAAAATTACATTTCAGGGAAATGTGCACATAACCTTGAACAGAAAAAATGTAAAAAGTTTGTGTATAAAAAATGGATTTAGATGCCCTGAAGTAGTTAATATATTTGAAAATCAGTCTGACTTAAAAATTTAATGCAATAAGGAAAGCCTGAAAACCATGGCTCCTTATGTGATTGAATTGAATACATTCACCAGTACTGTGTAAGCAGGACATTAAGGACTATTTTTCATTTATAATAGGCCAAATATAAGTTTTTAATGTAAAATCCATCAGCTAGTTAACTCTTTCAAATTGCTTTGCTAACAGCATAAATCTACAAAATAATAACAGATAACTGTTCCATTTCTTTCTCAGATTATTGTGTAAAAGTTTAAACCTCTTATGGTTCAGTATATGAATGTGTCTTTTGAAAGTGCTATGAGTGATGTCATTTGATCAAACGTTCGTAATTCTTTTCCTGAAGTCTTACCTATTTTAGGAATCCATGTTAATACATTCCACTGATTGGTGAGGTCTGGTAAAAAATGACTGGGAAAGATGAAGGAAAGCAGAGGTAAAGATTACAGTCACAAATTTGTATGAGTGGATGAAAAAGTAACATTAACCTAACATCAGTCTGGGAAAATGAACTGCTTGACATCTGGTTAGTAGGGCTGATCAAATAGTGCAGGCAAGGTAATATTTGTTCAAATGCAAATTACATTTCCTTCTTTAAACTTTGATTAGTCAGTGTGGTTATAAGAATGTATTCCTGGTCTCTAAATTCCTTGCTGAATCAGTATTCATATATAATTGTTCCAATATTCAATGACAGTTTGGAGTTGTATAGAGATTTTACAAGAGCCAAGGGCTTTCTCATGGGAAATAAATGCATGAAGAAAAAGTAACCTCTCTTTAGTGAAGAGGCAGTGATTGGAAAGCTAAGGATGTTAAACAACCCTGTAAGGTATAGACTAAATTAAGTAAATAGCAGAATATTTAAAGATGGAAATGAAACAATTGAAAAATAAAATCCAAAGCAAAAATCCCCAAATCTTCAGTTATTTCCTAGATCTCTGAATTTGTGTATATTCTGTGAAGATCTCTATTCTTAGAGGATAACAATACAGTAAATTGTGCTTATGTGAAGTAAAATATAGCAGTCACTTTTTATTTTCTCTTGTATTTAACAGGAAATACATGTCTAGTTCCTTGCCTGCTATTAGTGATTTTTGGTTTTTACACAGAAAAAAAGAAAGCCTTTATTTCTTCCTAAATAATTCCTCTGAATAAGGTAACATATATATTTCACTAATAGATGCAATAATTTCTTTATTTCTACAGTCATTATCATTCCTCAAGTGTATTTTCTTTGACTTTGTGCACACATCATCAATAAAATCCAAACTGTTTCTATATTTGATATGCATATGCCCCTACTGCTTTCACATGAGAATATAACAAAATGGAGCTGACCCTACCCTTTCCCTGCTATAGTTGCAGCAAGAAAAGGGAATAAGGGTAGCAGCAGTTTCAGTACTCTGGCTATGTTTGCCTCAGCTCCTGGCTGTTCCTTTCTCCTTTTTCTTCCTAGATTGATACTAAAATGATATCTAACTCCAGCAATTGTTTTGGTCATTCTCCTTCCACATATGATGCAAACATCATTCTTATTTTCTTATTGGCTCAGTAAGAAAAATAGATGATCTTTGGGCAGTTACAGCAGAACTGCCATGTAGACAGTCAGTAAGTACATCCCAAACCCTAAAGTTGTGAAAAACCCATACCCAGAAACTCACATGCACCCATACTTTAATTCTACTAAGACAAACACATTATTATTGCTTGGGTTCTTCTCCTAATTATTTGTATGGCAGAAAGAAGCTATGTCCTGTGGTCAAAATGAGCACTGCTTTGTGCATCTTTCATTTTACTGCCTGTCTTCAGAATACATTACATGTTTCTGCTCATAGCTGGGCTTTTGTACACTCAGCTAGAAAGGAACATGAAGGTTCACAAGATACATAAGCAAACCTGGGATCTGAGAGTTCATGCATGCAAGATGCATGTAAACCTACAGGATCAGCTATTGCTGCAGCTGGAATAACTGGAGTTACTTCAGTGAGACTAGTTTTTCTTATTCTGTCATTAGTAACAAATCCTTCTAATCAGAGCAGTCTGCATATTTTGATTTTTTTTAAAGGTCTTTACATATTTTTGTGATTTAAAGATATTCCACAAAAACAGATTTGGCAAAGTTCTCAGTATTACTTTCCCAAACCCCAATAAGTTATTGCAAACTTAACTTGGTTTGATTTACTAGTGTGATTTATTTATTGGTTTTGTGTCCATGGCATCCATAATTTACAGTCATTCAGCAGGCTGGCAGATCTCATGACAATATCCCATTGAAGTCAGTTTGAATTAATTCATTAGTTAAAGAATCTATCCTAATTTGATTTCCTTTCAACAGTTGTCAGTGATAGTGTCTGCTGCCAGCTAATCCTGATTATTTAAAGCAACAACAACAAAAGACAGTGGCTAGCTGAGTAGAATTACATTGCTTAAGGCTTGCAGCTGATCTTACAGCTAATAATATGTGTGTGTTGCCATTAGTTCCGATATGATGTTCAGATTGCATTTCCTTCATGGGGGGGAAAAAAAAGCATCAGAAATTTGACTACATAGGCTGTTACTCATTATTCAGGTGATGGCAATGGTTCTTTTAAATTAAGTAGTCAGGTTCTGCATTGGGACTTATATAATATGATCTTTGATTATATATGGACAAATCAAGCATGCTGAAGTCTCAAGACTATCATGTCAGGAACAAATCCCAAGATAGCTAGAAAATATACGGGGTATGATTTAATAAAATAAAATATTCAAATCCCAAAGCCTATATGTCTTTGAATATATTTTGTGTTTAAGATTCTGATTAGGCTTACATTTTCCTTTGCCAATTAGTAGTTTTCTTTGTTTCAGAAAAGCCTGTTCTTTTTCTTTCCTTCCCTTTATGATATTGTTTTCTCCAATCAAAGAGTTTGGATGTTTAATTATTCAAGGACATATTCTCCAGACAGATATGGAATTACAAGCTTTCTGCAATAATATACATGCTGGGCTGACTTCTGCTCATGATAAATTAGTGTAATTTTGGAATGGCTTAATAAGAATAAATTATATTAAAATGGGAAGCAGCAGAATTTTTAGTAGAATTACTCCCTCCCCCACTACCTATCAACCCCAAAACAAAGCAAAAACCATGAAAAACTCTATTGGAAGAGATCATTCTTATCCAACAACATTTTTCATGTTGCACAGATGTTACTTTTTAGTTGTTTATATAAGTACAGAGTGTCTCTAGCACTATCTTAAATGCAGACACTTATCCACAACTTACTCTTTCTAAAGCAAAGTCCTGGAAATTGAACTGTCTCGTCTGAATTTTCTGTGACTATACAAATTGTCATAACTTAAAATAAACACAAAAATATTGCCAGTGAAGAAAAAGGTTTATTTGAAAGAAAACTTCAAGTCTAGCTCTAAGCTGAAGAGTATTCAGCTCAAATGTTACCACCATCTATATAATAAATAGTTTTGGCTTTATCAACCATTCATGTGTACCATCTGTTTGTTTTTTTTTTCTTTTTTTTTATACAGAATTCAACATTATGAAACACTTTGAAATGTTCTGTCACTGTCTTCCTCAGTCTGAACTAGATCATGAATCTTGACAGAGTATGCAGCTAGCACAGAGATTTCAGGTATGCAAGAGGTCAGTTCCCACACACTCTGTATTGAAACCTTCCCAAGCTGAACAACTGAAGACACGTTTTGCTTAATCAGACTCTCAAGACAAATGGTATGATTTCTTTTTTAACTAATCTACATTTTAGGCTTTTTTTATCTAAATTTGTCCATGCTGAATTCTGAAGTTAATTCTAAAATTAGCTTCAGTTCTAGGAAGAGATTCATAATCATGTAGTTTAGCTTATATACAAATTATAAGTTGAACGAAACACTTTGGCTAATATTTCTAGATTTTTCTGCTTAAGTCATCTCACCTGCATTTATAGTAGGCTCCAAGTTGAGTCCCACACAGAGGGAAGGATCACTTGATTTTATGTTTAGGTTCAAACTGTTTGTCTTGAAAAAATAAATTGAGAACAATACAAACAAGAAATCTATTTATTTTAGTGTAACTGGCCATAGTAAGCCATCCCCCTTTTACTGAGGTGTGAAACATATAGTTACCAAGGAAAATTCTTATCTTACAATATCTCATATATCTTTCAGAACTGGGGAATATGTCTATTTACAAGAAAAACAAATTCATGAAACAGTAGTAACAAATCTACAGTTTCTATGCCCAATTTCCTATAACTGATTGCTGAAAAATATTGTCTGCCCATGCTGTTTGTTTCCAGCAGGTGAACTTCAATTTACCTCCAACAGCCTGAACAGATGCAGATATGCAACAATAAAATTACTGCACATGAACAAACATTACGTTTTCTTTTGAAATAACAGGCCACGTGTAGTGGGCCTTGGCTTACAGGACTGACTAGGACAGCAATAGCTGTGGTAGAACTTTGTGTCTCAGTTATACCTTCTGGCACTGTGCTAACTTGGTATTTTAAATCTCATTATATTAAATGAATCATGAAGTAATTCAAATTTGTCATTGGAAGGGGAAATTAAAATATCTTGTGTTTCAATTAGGAATTGCTATACTCGACTCTAATTTGCTGTTGATTCCAGAGGAAACTATTCAATTGAGATAATTAATATATAATATATTTTCACCAAATTCTTGTTTTCTTTTGTAGATTAGCAGTGACGTATCTTGTACTTCATGCATGTTATATATATACATTTAGAGAGAGTAGCTGATGTCTAATACCGCTGTTAATTTGGAGATATTTTGGATACATTATTTTAAACACAAATGTATATGCCAGTATTGTTCTCTGCATACTGTCTGAATTTAGTTATTCCATTAGAAAAACCTTTTAGATATATAAATGCATAAACTTTCTATGTCACATGAAATGGAGAGATTGATTATGCTCTTGAAGGAACCTACAGTAGTAGACACTATAAGTTATCATCCTGATCTATCAGATCTATCAGAAAGCCTTTCTTTCAGCTACTTGTTTATATTAGATATGGAGTTTAAGTTCTCACTGTCATCTAAACAAAATACATCTATAAAATGCGGTTTATTTAACTCACCTTGGTCAGAAGTAAGGGTAAGTTTGTTTTCTACTGGTTTCATCTTGCATCAATTGAGATTTTAAAATTTCATTTTCAGTAACCCTTTCTGAATAATAGATGAACATATGTTGTTTACGCTGTTATAAAAATCACCTTTTTTATATGAACTATACTCTGGTGATGCATATGACCAGAGCATGATCTTGTGTCTTCTGGCCTCATTTTTTTCTCTTTGTTCAAGCTGATGTTCTCTTATTTGCTCTCCACCACAAGTTTTTGTTTCCTTTTCTAACCAAGGATTGAAAAATCAGATGCCAAAGTTAACATAGGAAAGATACTAATAAAACATATTATTACATTGAATTTTAAACAGGAAATGAAGATATGAAGAATGATTCCATGAAATTTATTTTTTCTGCACTAATAATGTCAAATGAGCAGGTTAAACACAGCTTCCAAACTGCATTTGGAAGAAGAAAATCAATGATTATAGTAAGGACATTGGTGAATGCAGTCTGTTACTTGTCTGTTTTGTTGTTTTTGGTGTTTTTTTTTTCAACGGAGAATGTTTAAGCTTTGCAAGAATAAAAAATGAAACGCACTTGCTCTGAGATCTGACTCTGGGGAGACTGGGACAGAAAGCTCTGTGCCTCTTGCAGCAATATCTCAATATATGACTATTACAAAGATTGGAGCTGAAGTTGCAAACAGCCTTAAAAATCATAAACGATTTTCAGGTCCTTTCTGAGGACATTCAGAAAGAAGACTGATACAGATACTTAAGCCCTTCCAAGGCACAAATGGCACATAAAGGTACATAAGGTAAATAATGTGGGAAAACCTAATAGCAAAGCTGTGAAAACTACATTTCCTCACTGTCTGCACCATCACTGATAAATATTCTTCTGAAGAGCACAATTTGACCTAGAAGCTGGAGGACAACTCAAGAGTGTTTCCCTTTCCCTCTCTCTTTGGAGAGATTCCTTTTGGAATTTCAAATTTGGGCTTACTACATTTACTGAATTTTAGGATGCTAACATGAGTTTTCATGTTAGATTTAGGGAGCTCGGTATCCATCTTGATAACTACAGGTATGTCTGCATTTCAGGTCCTTCGAAGCTCCTAGCTAACCACTTCTTTTAGCAGTAGTAGTCATTGCTTATCTGTTAAGACTGGTAATGCTTCTTAGTTCATGCTGGTAATACACTGTTATGTAGGGCCATCTTTATCACTTAATTCTATTTGTTCTAGAACTTTTCCTCTCCCATAACCAATGTGATTGTATGCTACACACTTGAAGATGTAACAGTTCAAGGGTATGATTATGTTCTTCAGCATAGTCCTGATAATGTCAGTGTTTATTTTATAAGTTGTTTTTATTTGTTTTCTTTCTTACATGTAATATTCTAAAATTGTAGCTTGGAATTCTGTTTATGACAGCAAGGAAGCTTCTACTCAATTTAATACTCTCTCTAGTATGTGATTAATAGCTTTCTATAACTAATCAATAGTTTTATGACAAAACATTTCCTGAAGTTCCTCAAAAATAGGAATGAAGGAAAGTTTTGGGAAGTTTTGCTTTAGTTGTCTGAGATGATAAGACCTTGAGGTATTTCAAGAAATAAATAAGAATAAATAAACTGTAACCTATGTTCAATTTTGGTCTATTGCTTATTAGAAGTTTTTGTCCGTAGCATTTTATGTATCAATTCATGTGTACACAGCTCTGTAAAGACACTAATTTGCTGAAATATGTGTCTAGCCATAAATCCCTTGCCATGTTTGGGATGGGGTTAAAAACCAATGGAAAGCCTAGTGTCTCAATTGACTAGTAGTTTGAACATTTAATCTATCAACTCACATGATTGTACAGCTATGAAGAGACTCAATTGTCTCAAATTTCCATGGAGATATTGAACTGTTTGTCATGAACAGTTCTAGGAGATTTCAGTACTATCCCTGAGAGATATCTAGGAATTGCAACTCCTGCATCACAGTATCAAAATTTTAGTAGTACGTTGTTTAAATGAGGAAAGACGAAATAAAGCTTTCATGACAGAGAAGCTAAAAATGTCCTAGTGAGCAACTAGAATTGTATATGTGCAACCTGGTATAAGTCCAACATATGAAAGGGAAATTAGTGCTAAAATAATTGTTTGAAATTTTGAGATCTCTTCTGACATACTAGCACATGTTGCTCAATCATTACATGTAGAGCAATTATCATGTCAGAGTCATTAAATCTCAAATTAAGGCTTTTGCTTCTTTTAACAGAAGAATGAAATCTTTCAACATTCATAAAGTGACAGTTACCTTTACATGTCTTTCTCTAATGAGTATTTTTTACTTGAGGAAAATGCTATAAAATATATGGATTTAAAAGAAGAGAAGGCTTTAGGGTGATCTAATTTCAGTCTTCAGGTACCTGAAGGGAGCCTACAAGATGGAGAGAGACTTATTACAAGGGCCTGTGTTGACAGGACAAAGGGAAAATTGATGGAGTTTAGGATTAGATTACATATTGGCAAAAAAAATCTCTACTGTGAGGGTGATGAGGCACCGGAACATGTTGCCCAGAGAAGCTGTGAATGTCCCATCCCTGGGAGTGTTCAAACCTAGGTTGGATAGGGTTTTGAGCAAACTGATCTAGTGGAAAATGTTCTTGCCCATGGCAGGGTCGGTTGAAGCTAAAAGATCTTTTAAGGTCCTTTCCAACCCAGGCCATTCTATGACTCTATGATTCTCTGAAATGAAGACATACTATGACAATTGAATAAAAGAAATAATAAAAAAGTGAGAAACAATTGAAGATAGGTACTATTGAACATAGAGAATTAAGAAAAGCTGACTAAGGATGTAAGGTGTTTTTTCAAGAAATGATTGCTGAGCTGCAGTCCTAGAAGTGGAATATGGACAACATTAGGAAAAGATGTTTCAAAAGAGAGTATGGGTGAGATTTACACAATGATTTAAACAGTATGTGATTTTGCTCTCTGTTTTGTTCTCTGAGAGTTCATCTCTTGAGGAAGACTAACACATAACAGTTGTTTTCTTACAGTCTGCATGTTGATTTTCAGTCCTTTTCTCCCTCCTCTTTCTTGAAGTTTCATGGCCTTTGGAGTGTCAATGTTGCTGAATAAGAAAAAAATAACATAGTATCTGAGAATTTCATTTTAGGCAAATGCAGCAGAATTTGAATAGGAGAAAACCAACGGTGTTATCTGTAACAAAAAGCTCTTTTGAAATCTCTAATCCCCTTGTGAAAGCTACTATATTCTTGAATCTTCAATTTTGGTATGCTTGTTAAGTCTATGATTATGGGAATATATCCATGAAAAATTCACTTAAGAATTGTCTAGGGCTGAAATATATCTACTGCATTAAATTGCCTGAATCATACTGAAATAATTATAGGACCACCTAATGCCCTCATTTTAGCTTAACTGGTATCAAATGTGATTATAACTTTAAGAGAAATTCAACCAGTTTGCAGAGACTATATAATATACTCTCTGAAATGAAGTAATGCAATTAATCTTTACATAGCTTATCCCTTCTGTCAGCTCTTCTCATATCTCCATCCTGCAGTGGATGCATCCTGATCACCAGTCAGATAAAACAAACATTTTGTTCCATGAATTTTATCAAGATGTTTTATGGAACTCAGACCCACAATGCTTAAGAAAATCTCATGCACTATATCTATACAGATAAAAAATGTACTTGTATCATGCATCTGTGGAATCCTTTCATTGATTTAAGGATGCAACTTTCCCCAGAGAAGCTCATTTGTGCACTTGACTATTTTATAATCAAATATGCAGTTGACCAACTGCATTTTAAATGGGTTCTACAAGTCCACCTAAAATGTTTCAATTAATTTTTGTTTGTTTGCAAAAAGCCCTCTTTCCATTATTCTTATCTTTATGAGAGTAGCCTAGATTTCAGAATTCTCTAGCTCATCTCTGAAAGAAAAACCCAACCAAACAAAAAGCACCCAACAAAAAAGCCCACTTTCAAACTATCAAACTACACTGAACACTGTATACCATGATAGTGAAAGTGTAAGGATGAATAGTTGCATCTGAATTGAAAGATGCAGGCTTCACATTTTGTTTTGAAGATAGGCTAGGTTAGGGCTGCTCTTTGTGCTGTGTTCTG